>NC_091213.1:30852403-30979969 GCF_040958095.1 Procambarus clarkii | reverse complement strand
CAAGTAGGCAGAGTTTCATTCACCATGGTACTTCTGTTCACTTAGCAGTAAATAGGTACCTGAGAGTTAGACAGCTGCTATGGGCTGCTTCCTGGGTGTAATAGTTTAGCTGTTTATAAAGAAGGATATATATCTGGTATTAAAAGAATATGCATTAATTTGTACTAAAAGCTGTCTGTTGTTAAGTGGGGGATGTGCCTTAAGTGAGAGCGCACTTTAGTTAATGTATTCACCTATTTTTTCTTGCGGGGGGGGAGGGGGGGGGGGTGAGCTCTGCTCTTTCGGGCAGCCTGTCAATGGTCAATCAACTGTAACTAACTACTAAGTAACACACTTTTTTTCTCTCTCTCACACACACACACACACACACACACACACAGGAAGCAGCTCCGTAACAGCTGTCTAACTCCCAGGTCCCTATTGACTGCTAGGTAACAGGAGCATCAGGGTGAAAGAAACTTTGGCCATTTGTTTCTGCCTAGTCCGGGAATCGAACCCGAGAACACAGAATTACGAGCCCTGTGCACTGTCCGCTCAGCTACCAGACCCCACTGCTGTGAGAGAGAACGTTTGACCTGGTTTTAGCACACGGCTGACCGGTAATCTTTACCTAAGGATTATCAGGTAAGTGATGATGCAAGAGTGCCACGGCAATGTGTGATGGCCCGGGAAAATCCTTCCACGGACTGCACTTACTTAAATAGATACGGAGACCTCCTTGAATGTTATTTAGAAATGAGTAGTGAAGAGTTTATGAGAGTATGTGGATTACCATCCTGTGTATTGGGTTCATAAGTATGGGTACTTGTTGAGTTGGCAGGATGGGTAATGAGTCAACTCGGGTCAAGAACATGATTTCTCATTGCCACATCCTCTCATTGTTTATTAATTCATTAGGTTAGAGAATTTCTTGTTATTGTCAGTAATTGTATCCAATAACGTCATTTGTTCCTTTGCCTATGTATTTAACCATGATTTAGGTGTAAAGATTGAATCCCATTAATTGGCCACGTGATTCATGTTTGTTAAGTAACAGTGTCAACTAGTTCAGCAACCAGCTAAGATCGGCGTCGCCTGGAGATGGGCGCTGTAGTTAGTGTGGCTGAGGAGTGTAGGAGGAGACACCACCACCAGACGGAGACACGTCTACACCTCTGGTCTGGACAGTGTGTAAATTAAGGTAAAGTTGTTATTGAGTTTGAACCTCTTCTTTTTTTCTTTTTATTATTAAAACAGAGCAATTACAGGATACAGTAACCATATAAACAGGAAAGCACAGAGTAATAAAGAACACAGAATAACAACAACACAGATAACAAGTAACACTGATCAACATAACACAAAAGTGAAAACAAAGAATAACATTAAACTCATAAGAACACATACACACGAAAACAAAAGCAGCACTACCTAGATGGGGCGTACCAAAAGCGTCAGTAATTACAATAGCACACAAGGAGCACAATAAAACCAGAGGTAAAATATAAACAAGGAATACACATACAAAATTACACAACACACCACAGAATCGAGAACACAATAACAGAACATGGTAATACAATATTGTAAATACAACATATTAAAAAAAATGCAGTAAATTAACAAGGGAATACAACAAAGCAATACACAGCACAGTACATAGAACAAAGGAAACAGAACACATTTGCATGACATAGTAAATTATCAAATAAAAATTAAAGAATCGGTATAGCACAAACCAACATCGGAACATATAACACAGTAAATAGGACACAGATAAGAGAACAAATCGTAAATAAGCATAAACAAAAATAGAATCTTACACATAGGTAACAATGAAAGAGTAAAAAAAAAAAAGAAAAAACACTAGAGCATTATAACCCAGCAAGAACTAGGTAAGAAAACAGGGGAGAAAAAAAGGAACCCGTAACACATAGCTCAACAAACCAACGAAAGAAAGAAGCAACACAAAGCAAGAACCAAACACACAGTCAATCTTCATATTTATCCAGATAGTAACGACGCGGGTACTTCTTCTGATAGGAATCCCACTGTGCCCACATTTCCATAGGCGCGTTAACGTGACTACGTGACCCTCGTGGTCGACGCATGAAGTCAGGAACCTCCAGCTCGGCGCCCTCCACCACGGGGGCGGTAGGCACAGGAAGAGGCCGCAAAGAGGGCTTTGATACAGACGGTGGAACCACACGGGACTGAAGCACAAGAGTCGGCTGGACACAGGCCGACAACTGAGCGGGCGAAGTCGCAGGGGACGCAATCGCAGAGGGCGATGGTGCAGGGGCCGAAACCACAGGGGACGGAGTAACAAAGGATGACTGAGGGCAAAGGCGTGGAAGGCACAGACATGGACGCCAGAGGCACGGAGGCCGCCGGAACAGAAGGATTTGTAAGAACCGGCACCAAGCCCCTACCCTCTCTCGCAATCTCGGCCGGTGCCACAACCTCCCAACCCGGGGAACCAGCATCCGGTGACGCGGAGGCAGCCGGAGAAGACACCGGACCAGGGCCAGGCGACAATCCCACCACAGGACCCATCACTGCTGCAACACGACCCACAGGAGCCGCAGGCACTCCAACAGCATTGCACACATCACCATCCCCAGAAGACGAACTCCCGGAGTCCTCAAATTCCCCGACGTCGACCCAGGTCGCATTACGAGGCGGAGACAGACTCAAAGCTCGTCGCGAACGCTTGGACACAGGTCGCAGATCGTCGGAACTATCACCTCCGCTAGGAAGCACCGTAGCAGAACCGCCCGCGCAACTCCCCGCAGCGCACGATCACTCGACATTGCAGCCTCAACAACCCGGGGAACAGGACCACACACCGCAGGAGACATCACAGTGTGCACGTCGACACAGGTCGAAGACACAGCCGCCGGAGACAGTACAGGCCGAGGCGCAGCCTCGACGTCCGGAGCCACGAGACCACACACAGGAGACACAACTGGAGACTCGACTGGAGACGAGGCAGGTAGGGGAGGCTGAGGTGTGGGAGCCGGGGATGCACTTCCTTCCACTCCGACACCCACAGCCACATCGAGGCTGGCATCAGAGACCGGCAACTGGGCAACAGAGGACCGGGTAGTAACACTGTCCATAGCAGCACCTTCCGACAGGTCCGGGACCGCCAACGGGGGAAAGTCCTCCTTCCTGAAGAGGTTCACAGGCCCAACCCGGCTCGCATCACATTCCATAGCCTGATGGCCCGAGAGTCCGCACCGGAAACACGTCCGGGCTGACCCCCATAGAATACGCGTACCATGAAGCCCAGAAGCTGGAGGGACGAAGGGATGGAGTCCTTCAAGCGCAGCGCCACAGTGCAGGCCCTATTCGGGATACCCTTCCACCGCCCGGAGGAGACTGCATTTATTCGGACACTCAAGACCAGCCCATACCGGGTAAAATGACGCTGGAGAAGAGAGTCAGGGAACTCAAAGGGAGCACCATGAACCGCCACATAGGTAGTCTCACTGCACCTGTCCGACACTACCACCGAACCACCACCCTCAGGCAGAGTAAATGTCCTCCCGTCATAGCGGTCCACAAAGTCACGATTCACAGCCGTGGAGCAGAATTTCACAACAGCTCGATGCTCGGATACAAGTTGAACGCCGCACACAGACGCCACATCCACCTGCAACATGTCGATCATCACCACTTCAACTGCCGGGTAAGACGCTGGGCCAGTAAATTCTAGGCCAATGGTATCTCTCCGCTTCACAGGGGGGAGGGGGGGCCGCCATCCCTCCAGCCGCTACGGCCCCAAGGGTCCGCTCACACAAACTACCACAGGCCAGCAAACCAGGAGCTCACAGGCGACACGTCCACCTCCGCCCAGAGCTAGGCGAACCTGCTGAGGAGTGCAGGAGGAGACAACACCACCAGACGGAGACAGGTCTACACCTCTGGTCTGGACAGTGTGTAAATTAAGGTAAAGTTGTTATTGAGTTTGAACCTCTGGTGGCATTCATTTTAAGCATTGTTGCAAGAATAGATTAGGAATAGTGGACTGTCTTTGCATTTCATACTTTTGTGTTAATAAACGATTTTACTGAATTTTATGATGTTCTGCCAATTTTCCCCAGTTAATATATATGATTCTCAAGATCTTGAATTATTATGTTGTCAGCTTCCTGTGGTTATGCAAGCCCCGTCATCCATTATAATATTTCCCCTTATTCTGATTTAAGCCGCATTTAAAGCAAATTCATTCCCTCCTATCAATAATTGGGGTCTCACATTCTTGGTATTTCTATGGCTATTGACTGGTCCTTCCGCGCAGTCACTTACCTTAATTACATGGTTAATAGGGAAGGTGGAGGCAGCTGGTTAACGTCTCTGTAATAAGCCTTGGGTATAACCCAGGTCTTGTGAGTGCTTGTAGCCGAGGCGGCAGTGGTCCCTAGTGCTCGTGGCACTTGGTGGTCCAACACCAAGTTGTACAGGTAGCACTGGACTCAGGTTACAGTAAGGAACAACGGTAAACAACTTAGCCATTAACTGACGACCAGTTAAGACACAGTAAGTGACGGAATGGTCTTTTAAAGTCGAGTATGTTACACAGAGAGCAGATAGGTGACAGCTCTGTTACATGGGGATGTGTGTGTACTCACCTATTTGTACTCACCTATTTGTGCTTGCAGAATCGAGCATTGACTCTTGAATCCTGCCTTTCCAACAATCGGTTGTTTACAGCAATGACTCCTGTCCCATTTCCCTATCATACCTAGTTTTAAAAGTATGAATAGAGTTTGCTTCCACAACCTGTTCCCCCAAGTGCATTCCATTTTCCCACTACTCTCACGCTAAAAGAAAACTTCCTAACATCTCTGTGACTCATCTGAGTTTCCAGTTTCCACCCATGTCCCCTCGTTCTGTTATTATTACGTGTGAACATTTCATCTATTTCCACTTTGTCAATTCCCCTGAGTATTTTATATGTCCCTATCATATCTCCTCTCTCCCTTCTTTTCTCTAGTGTCGTAAAGTTCAGCTCCTTCAGAAGCTCTTCATATCCCATCCCTCGTAACTCTGGGGCAAGCCTCGTCGCAAACCTTTGAACCTTCTCCAGTTTCCTTATGTACTTCTTCAGGTGTGGACTCCATGATGGCGCGGCATATTCTAAGACGGGTCTCATGTAGGCAGTGTAAAGCGCCCTAAAAGCCTCCTCACTTAGGTTTCTGAATGAAGTTCTAATTTTCGCCAGTGTAGAGTACGCTGCTGTCGTTATCCTATTGTGTGTGTGTGTGTGTGTGTGTGTGTGTGTGTGTGTGTGTGTGTGTGTGTGTGTGTGTGTGTGTGTGTGTGTGCGCGCGCGCGTGCGTGTAAGAGAAAAATATGTAGCAGTTATACTACAAGAAAAATAAATTTGTTAGAAAGGCCGAGTCTAAGAGCTAATAGATCGACCATGCTGACGCACATTGTAAATACACACACACACATAGGGGAGTCTCATGGCTGAGTGGACAACCCGTTCTCGCAAATTTAATAAGTCAATATTGACTTATTAAATATGTGCATAGGTAACATACTTAACATAATAGTTTCCCTTGAAAAGCTTCATAGAAAACACCGACCTTACCTAACCTACTTAGTATGTTAAGATAAGCATCTTATTGCTTCGTAATTACAATTATTAGCTAACCTATACCTATAATAGGTTAAGTAACAATTGTAATTACGAAGCTATAAGATGCTTATTTTAACATACTAAGTAGGTTAGGTAAGGTCGGTGTTTTCTATGAAGCTTTTCAAGGGAAACTATTATGTTAAGTATGTTACCTATGCACATATTTAATAAGTCAATATTGACTTATTAAATTTGCGAGAACGGGTTGGAGTGGACAGCGCTCTGGGGTCGTAGTTCTAAGGGCTCGTATTCGACCCAAGGCAGACACAGAAACAAATTGGCAGAGTATCTTTCACCCTGGTGCATCTGTTCAACTAGCCGTAAATTGATTCCTGGGGTTGCTTCTTGGGGATATGTACTTACCTAGTTGTACTTACTTAGTTGTGCGCGCGGGTGTTGAGCTTTGGCGTTTTGGTCCCACCTCTCAACTGTCAATAAACTGGTGTACAGGTTCCCGAGCCAATTGGGCTCTATCATATCTACACGTGAAACTGTGTATGGAGTCAGCCTCCACCACAACTTCCTAATGCATTCCCTTTGTCAACAACTCTGACACTGAATAAGTTCATTCTAACGTCTGTATGGCTCATTTGGGCACTCAGTTTCCACCTGTGTCCCCTAGTGCGTGTGCCCCTTGTGTTAAATAGTCTATCTTTATGCTATCAATTCCTCTGATTATCTTGTATGTGGTAATCATGTCCCCACTAACTCTTCTGTCTCCCAGTGACGTGAGGTTTAATTCTCCTCTTAGCTCATACCCCTCAGTTCGGATACTAGTCTAGTGACAAATCTTTGAACCTTTTCCAGCATAGTCTTCTGCTTGACTAGATATGGACTCCATGCTGGAGCTGCATACTCGAGGATAAGTCTGACATATGTGGTTTACAAAGTCCTGAAAGATTCCATACACAAGTTTCTAAGGGCCGTTCTTATGTTAGCCAACCTGGCATATGCCGCTGATGTTATTCTCTTTATATGGGCTTCAGGGGACAGGTCTGGCGTGATATCAACCCCAGGTCTTTCTCTCTCTGAATCTTGAAGTATTTCATCTCCCAAATGATACCTTGTATCTGGTCTCATGCTCTCTTCACATGTCTTCATTACATTACATTTGCTTGGGTTAAACTCTAACAACCATTTGTTCGATCATTCCTGCAGCTTGTCCAGGTCTTCTTGAAGCCGCAAGTTGTCCTCCTCTGTCTTAATCCTTCTCATAATTTTGGCGTCGTCAGCAAATATTGAGATGAATGAGTCTATTCCCTCAGGTATTTACGTATATAAGAAACAGGATAGGTCCGAGTACAGAGTCCTGTGGGACTCCACTGGGGACTTCACGCCAATCTGAGGTCTCACCCCTCATTGTAACTCTCCGCTTCCTATTGCTAGGGGTACTCCCTTATCCACTGGAGCGCCCTACCAGTTACTCCTGCCTGTTTCTCCAGCTTATGCATCAGACTTTCATGGGGTACTGTGTCAAAGGCTTCCCGACAGTCCAAGAAAATGCAGTCCGCCCACGTGTATGTAATTACCTAAGTGTACTTACCTAAGTGTAGTTACAGGATGAGAGCTACGCTCGTGGTGTCCCGTCTTCCCAGCACTGTCAGATAACGCTTTGAAACTACTGACGGTTTTGGCCTCCACCCCCTTCTCACTTGTTCCAACCGTCCACCACTCTGTTTGCGAAACAACAAACACACTGTGTTTGTATGTGTGTGTGAGAAAAATATGTGTAGTAGGAATAATAGTGGAAAATTAAATATCTTACTATAGGTCTCAATATCTTACCTTATTATTATCCTTAATGTAATATCATTCATATATATTTTACCTAACCACCTCACCATAAGAGGATATACACCAGGTGCTATGCACGGTAGAATTTGTCTTTGAAAATGTGAGGAGTGACCTTATGCAACGCATCACTAGGCGTCACACCCAATAAAAAGAAAAGAAGAACTTTGGAGAGTTATTTTTTTAATTTCCTGATTCATTGAAGTTGTCTTGAAGGCGGGATCCAATCCCGCCGTCACCAGCGTCCTCGTCTTAAGGACGAGGACGGTGGAGTAGCTCGTCTAGGCAGGGACGAGTGGTTGACAACATTGCTACTAACATTCTGGCAGACACTATTTAGTTAGACGAGGTAATATAATAATAAATAATTCATTGTGTCAGGAGACAGGCAGCCAGTTAATTCTCACACGTTAGGCTTATACTTAAGTCAACCCCCCCCCCCCCCCCCCCCCCCTCTTAGGGTTGAATTAATGACCCCGCCTGGGATGCTGCCCCGTAAGAAGCTGACGAACTCCAAAGTACACACTTACTGCTAGATGAACAGGTGCATAAGGCGATGGGATATGTGCATAACCATTTTTGTCCCGTCTGGGACTCGAACACAGAATGCTCGACTATGAGTCGAGAACGAACATGTCTATAATACAAGAACCCCTTTTAGCACAAGACGAAAAACACTAAAGGAAGAGTGTTACGGCCACTTGGACCAGTAACCAGGTTCTTGCTGTTATAACCTCTTCTATATCCAACCTCAAGTTGGTAACAAACTTTCAAAAACTGTGTCAAGTAGTAGTGCAATGAAGAAAAAGGGGGGGGGGGAGGAATAAGCAATACACAATTACATTCACCAATGTATTAACACCTTCACCACTATATTTATATTAAATTAAAAATATTGCTACACCTTTTTACAATTGTCTCTTTCACGCAGGACACAATACAACAGCAGTGTTCATCAATCCCGGTGAATTCACTTTCCAGGTACACGTCGTCTACTCCTAATGGCAAACGCCGGCGAGTTCACCTTCCTCAATATGGGCCAGTCCAGACCCAATGTATCGCCACAATGTGTCAATACCCCACCTCTCTCCAGATACACACTAGCAGAAGGTTTCAGCAACACGCTGACAAGGGTCTCAAATAATCCAATACAGTGGTAGCTAGCACCCTGGCAGAAGTCTTTAGTTGCTCACTAGCAGCACTTCACAACAGGCGCATCACTGTCGTCTCGTAACTCTTACTGGCCAATCCCGAGTACGTCGATCCATACAACACTGCATAGATAAGCAGCTAATACACTGCTCTTCCCGACGGTGGCCACTTAGTCTTCTCACAGAACCAAGTCGAGAGTTCTTGGATTGCCGAAGGTGAACTGCCTTCCTCGGTGCAATCGCCTGCTTACATCACCTCTGTGAACATAAAATATCATTAACAAGACGGACAGTACACTGGGTGCCCAAAGGATAACACCCTTCCACCGGGGAATTGACACTGTAAATTGTAGCAACAACCAAGATGGCGTTGATCTCAATACGCCACCCACCAGGGGTCACTATCATCGACCTCCTCTTCTGACTGAGGCAGGAAACTGGAGCCTTCCACCGACACCAAGCCACTATCAACAGATGGCGTTGTCTACGTAGCATCCAATACCGGGGAGTTGGAGTGCAGACTCATGGATGGTGCTGAAATCACCACTCCATACTCCAGCGACGGTGTCGGTACAGTAACAAAGAGTTAGAGGCACCGACACGTATGTAATATTCCAACAGCAGTTAACACCTGTTATAGTAAAATATTTGTTATAAAACACTAAACTATCCCGAGTCAACACCTCGCTACGTACAGCAGTAGCGGCGTTTTCTACTCGGTTTTCTACCGTCTTATAAGCACGTCCTCATAAGCACGTCCTCATAAGCACGTCCTCATAAACACGTCCCATAAGCACGTCCTCATAAACACGTCCCATAAGCACGTCCTCATAAACACGCATATAATTAAACGAAAACTGCAGTTCACTTTTAGGATATTGCCAGTCAAGAATCGAACAACGATTAAGGTACCTGTACCGTTAAAAGCATTTTAATTGCACTGTCCTCAATCTGGCATTAACATTACAGTATCCAGTCACAGTAAATCACATTAACTAAACCCTTGCTCATATTATCCATCAGAAGCAGCGACATTTTTTATATAAGATTTTTCGTATTTCCGTCACACTCAGCACAACACAGCACTCACTAACCATATATAATGGTTAGTGAGTGCTGTGATTAGTCAAAATGATTTACTGTGATTGAACATTGTTATCTTAATGCAAGATTGAGCATAGTAAAATTAATATGCTTTAAAAGTGGCAGGTTCCGTAATTATTGTTCAATTGTTTTCTAGCAAAGCACAATGTACAGGTGTACTCATGCGACGGCCCACAACAAAACCGCATTTATTAACTGTTTAACGAATCGTATATTTAAAATCCAGCGTTTTCTCATATATAAATTAATATTATTATATATTAGAACTTGTATAGCTAAGTCTAGGTTAGGTTGTGGTGTTTAGGTTCAACCCGTCCTCGACTCAAGTCCATTACATCCAGCGGTCGACCCCGCAGACGCAGTTATAATTTTTACAAGCTGCTCATTTAAAACAGGAATTTTTGTTTGGAGGATTGGCTGACGTAGGTGGTGCATTTTTGGAATTGTGGTTCAAACAGCGGACGTGAGCGAAGCACTTGTTCCGGACGTGTTCTAACGTCAACAATTGTGAGTCGTGTGTAAAGCGTTTTTCATTCATAAACAGCTGGGGTTTGGCGGGTGCATGGAATCCTTTTTTTGGTCTTTGTTTGGAGGACGCTTCAGCCACGCTTCAGGCACGCTTCAGCCACGCTTCAGTCAATGCTTCAGCCAAGCTTCAGCCAATGCTTCAGCCACGCTTCAGCCAATGCTTCAGCCAAGCTTCAGCCAATGCTTCAGCCACGCTTCAGCCAATGCTTCAGCCAACGCTTCAGCCAATGCTTCAGCCAACGCTTCAGCCAATGCTTCAGCCACGTACTACAAATACAAATAATTGCCAACAGAACCTAAATACCTAACCTAACCTAACCTATGCCTAACTATGCATAATATTTTTATGCATCAAAATATTAACATATATATGATAACAAACCAATTTTTAATTCACAGTATGTTATAATTGATGAATGCGTCTGGGGAGGACGGCCGCTGCTTTAACCAGCCTAGTGTGAGGACGGGTTGTCTGGGGAGGACGGCCGCAGCTTTAACCATCCTAGTGTGAGGGCGGGTTGTCTGGGGAGGACGGCCGCTGCTTTAACCAGCCTAGTGTGAGGACGGGTTGTCTGGGGAGGACGGCCGCAGCTTTAACCATCCTAGTGTGAGGGCGGGTTGTCTGGGGAGGACGGCCGCTGCTTTAACCAACCTAGTGTGAGGACGGGTTGTCTGGGGAGGACGGCCGCAGCTTTAACCATCCTAGTGTGAGGACGGGTTGTCTGGGGAGGACGGCCGCAGCTTTAACCATCCTAGTGTGAGGGCAGGTTAGAGCAGTTATAGCTGCAACTCGAAAATAGATCGTCCGCAAAGCACTGTTCTAAAAGAGTTCTGACGTCATCTGTTGTGAGTCATGTGTAAAGTTTTACTTTCGCAAACAGGGAGGGGGGGGGGGTGACGGCTAGATTAATGAGTATTTGGCTTTTGTTTATGAGGACGGACTGTGATTTGCCCCGCGGATGTAAAGGCTTCACTCCTCTCATGATACGATTGAATACGCACAAAAGCCCACTCGAAGAGAGTTGACGTTTCTTCACAGTTTCGCCTCACAACATTGGCCAGATGCGTCACTCATATTATAGTTTCCTAGCGCACAATCCCTAAATATTTCACCCACGTTATTTTATCTCATATAATTCAGTCCTTCCTCATAAACACGTCCTCATAAGTACGTCCTCATAAGTACGTCATATAAGCACGTCCTCATAAGCACGTAAGAACATAAGAACATAAGAACATAAGAACAAAGGCAACTGCAGAAGGCCTATTGGCCCATACGAGGCAGCTCCTATTCTATAACCACCCAATCCCACTCATATACTTGTCCAACCCGCGCTTGAAACAATCGAGGGACACGACCTCCACAATGTTACGCGGCAATTGGTTCCACAAATCAACAACCCTGTTACTGAACCAGTATTTACCCAAGTCTTTCCTAAATCTAAACTTATCCAATTTATACCCATTGTTTCGTGTTCTGTCTTGTGTTGATATTTTTAATACCCTATTAATATCCCCCCTGTTATGTCCATTCATCCACTTGTAAACCTCTATCATGTCACCCCTAACTCTTCGCCTTTCCAGTGAATGCAACTTAAGCTTTGATACTCTTTCTTCATATGAAAGATTTCTAACTTTGGGAATTAACTTAGTCACGTCCTCATAAGTACGTCCTCATAAGTACGTCCTCATAAGCACGTCCTCATAAACACGTCCCATAAGCACGTCCCATAAGCACGTCCTCTTAAACACGTCCTCATAAACACACCCTTATTAACACGTCCTCATAAACATGTCCATCTAAGCACGTCCTCATAGATACGTCCTCTTAAGCTCGTCCTCATAAACACAGCCTTATTAACACGTCCTTATAAACACGTCCTCATAAACATGTCCTCATAAGCACGTCCTCATAAACACGTCCCATAAACACGTCCAATAAACACGTCCTTATAAACACGTCCCATAAGCACGTCCTCATAAACACGTCCTCATAAACATATCCTCATAAGCACGTCCTCATAGGTAAGTCCTCATAAGCACGTCATCATAAGCACGTCCTCATAAGCACGTCCTCATAGGTACGTCCTCTTAAGCACGTCCTCATAAGCACGTCCCATAAGCACGTCCTCATAAGCACGTCCTCATAAGCACGTCCTCATAAGCACGTCCCATAAGCACGTCCCATAAGCACGTCCTTATAAGCACGTCCAATAAGCACGTCCTCATAAGCACGTCCTCATAAGTACGTCCTCATAAGCACGTCCTCATAAGCACGTCCAATAAGCACGTCCTCATAAGCACGTCCAATAAGCACGGCTTATAAACAGGTCCTCATAAACGCGTCCCATAAGCACGTCCAATAAGCACGTCCTCATAAGCACGTCCTCATAAGCACGTCCAATAAGCACGTCCTCATAAGCACGTCGTCATAAGCACGTCCTATAAGCACGTCCCATAAGCACGTCCTCATAAGCACGTCCTCATAAGCACGTCCCATAAGCACGTCCTCATAAGCACGTCCTCATAAGCACGTCCAATAAGCACGTTCTCATAAGGATGTCCAGTAAGTACGTCCCATAAGCACGTCCTCATAAGCACGTCCTCATAAGCACGTCCTCATAAGCACGTGCTATAAGCACGTCCCATAAGCACGTCCTCATAAGCACGTCCAATAAGCACGTCCTCATAAGCACGTGCTATAAGCACGTCCCATAAGCACGTCCTCATAAGCACGTCCAATAAGCACGTCCTCATGAGCACGTCCTCATAAGCACGTCCAATAAGTACGTCCTCATAAGCACGTCCAATAAACAGGTCCTCATAAGCACGTCCCATAAGCACGTCCTCATAAGCACGTCCTCATAAGCACGTCCCATAAGCACGTCCTCATAAGCACGTCCTCATAAGCACGTCCAATAAGCACGTTCTCATAAGGATGTCCAGTAAGTACGTCCCATAAGCACGTCCTCATAAGCACGTCCTCATAAGCACGTCCTCATAAGCACGTGCTATAAGCACGTCCCATAAGCACGTCCTCATAAGCACGTCCAATAAGCACGTCCTCATAAGCACGTGCTATAAGCACGTCCCATAAGCACGTCCTCATAAGCACGTCCAATAAGCACGTCCTCATAAGCACGTCCTCAAGAGCACGTCCTCATAAGCACGTCCAATAAGTACGTCCTCATAAGCACGTCCAATAAACAGGTCCTCATAAGCACGTCCCATAAGCACGTCCTCATAAGTACGTCCTCATAAGCACGTCCTCATAGGTACGTCCTCTTAAGCACGTCCTCATAAGTACGTCCTCATAAGCACGTCCTCATAGGTACGTCCTCTTAAGCACGTCCTCATAAGTACGTCCTCATAAGCACGCCCCATAAACAGGTCCTTATAAGCACGTCATCATAAGCACGTCCTCATAAGATCGCCCCATAAACAGGTCCTTATAAGCACGTCCTCATAAGCACGTCCAATAAGCACGTCCCATAAGTACGTCCTCATAAGCACGTCCCATAAACACGTCCAATAAGCACGTCCTCATAAGTACGTCCTCATAAGCACGTCCAATAAGCACGTCCTCTTAGGTACGTCCTCTTAGGAACGTCCTCTTAAGCACGTCCTCATAAGTACGTCCTCATAAGCACGTCCCATAAACCCGTCCAATAAGCACGTCCTCATAAGCACGTCCTCTTAGGTACGTCCTCTTAAGCACGTCCTCATAAGTACGTCCTCATAAGCACGTCCTCATAAGCACGTCCTCATAAGCACGTCCCATAAGCACGTCCTCATAAGCACGTCCCATAAACATGTTCTCATAAGCACGTCCCATAAGCATGTCCTCATACGCACGTCCTCATAAGCACGTCCAATAAGCACGTCCTCATAAGCATGTCCAATAGGCACGTCCCATAAACAGGTCCTCATAAGCACGTCCTCATAAGCACGTCCCATACGTACGTCTTCATAAGCACGTCCCTTAAGCACGTCCCATAAACAGGTCCTCATATGCACGTCTCATAAGCACGTTCTCATAAGCACGTCCTCATAAGCACGTCCTCACAAGCACGTCCTCATAAGCACGTCCTCATAAGCACGTCCTCACAAGCACGTCCTCATAAGCACGTCCCATAAGCACGTCCACATAAGCACGTCCAATAAGCACGTCCTCATAAGTACGTCCTCATAAGCATGTCCTCACAAGCACGTCCTCATAAGCATGTCCTACGAGCATCGAGAGACTCATCCAAGCTTCCATCGAACCCCCCAAAAAACACATTCGTTAATTTTAATGTTCTCTGAAAATAGAAACAATATTTTCGGGAATATAAAAGAATATTTATGAATATTACAATTTTGTGCATAACTAGGCCTAAGATAGTCTAGGTTAGAGGCTTTGATTCTGCAGGTAAGGTTATGTATTGTAGGAGGTGGGCGGAGCGTTTACCTACCCTCCTGAAGTAATGCGCTCTATCAACCCGTCCTCTAAGCATGTTCATTCCATCCAGCAGTCGACCCCAAAGACGCATTAATAAATTTTAATTTCCTGTTCATTCAAAACAGGAATTTTCTCATATATAAATTAATTTTATTATTTATTAGCATATTATGCATACTTAGCCAATGGTTAGGTTAGGATAGGTGATTAGGTTCTGTTGGCGATTATTTGTATTTGTAGTACGTGGATGAAGCATTTACATCGTTGTGGTTCGAACAACATTCATCAGTGAAGCACTTGTTCCGGAAGTGTTCGGACGAAATCAGTTGTGAGTCGTGTGTTAACCGTTTTTCATTCATAAACAGGGGGTTAGGCGGGTGCACGGAATCACTTTTGGGTCTTTGTTTGGAGAACGGGCTGGGATGGAACTGACTTGAGTCGAGGACGGGTTTCTTGGTGATGAAAAACCTGGTTTCGAGCGGGTTGATGAGCGGATTCATTCGAAAATCAAAATAAAGCAGCCCGTCCTCCAAACAAAGATCCAAAAGTGATTCCATGCACCCACCAAACCCCCTGTTTATGAATGAAAAGCGGTTTACACACGACTCACAACTGCTGACGTTCGAACATATCCGGAACAAGTGTTTCACTGACGAATTTTGTTCGAATCACAACGCTATAAATGCTTCACCCACGTACTACAAATACAAATAATCGCCAACAGAACCTAAACACCTAACCTAACCTAACCTATGCCTATATATGCACAATATGCTAATATATTATAATATTAATTTATACTTGAGAAAATTCCCGTTTTGACTGAACAGCATATTAAAATTTATGAATGCGTCTGTAGGGTCGACCGCTGGATGTAATGGATTTGAGTCGAGGACGGGTTGAAATAAAGACTTTCTGAATCCCTTACTTCCGCACGCCAGTTTAATAGGGTAATAGGGTATGGTGGGAGACGGACGAACTGCGGTGAGTGTGCCGGGAACATGAAATTGTTTCATGCTGAATACAAACACTTCTGCTGGAAATATAGTGATGTTATTATTCAATTCTAAAGAGTTCAGGTGATTACACATTGTAATATTGACAGTGTTCACGTGTTGTGACTAGTTTCGTTAACGTGATATATTTGTTTATATAATGTACGCGAATATTTCAAATATTCGTTCTTTGCTTAGTAAGTTCCGTGAAGTGCATTGTGCATATCGGTGAGGAATGAGGCAGACATGAGGGCAGAGCACGCCGCTACTGCTGTATGGGGCCAAGTGTTGACTCGGGATAGTTTAGTGTCTTACAGGATATATTTGACTATAACAGACCTTAACTGCTGTTGCAAAATGACATACGCGTCGGTACCTCTAATTCTTCGTGCGGCGTTTCTCGTCTTGTGCTGAAATATTACGTCGTCTTGTGCTGAAATATTACGTCGTCTTGTGCTGAAATATTACGTCGTCTTGTGTTGAAATATTACGTCGTCTTGTGCTCAAATATTCCGTCATCTTACTAAATTACTGAAAATGAGTCTGTCGGTGGCAGTGTTGTGTCCACCACTTGTGCTGCCCAACATCTGCCTCTACACGAGGTACTCCACCGTCCTCGTCCTTCAAGACGAGGTACTCCACCGTCCTCGTCCTTCAAGACGAGGTACATCACCGTCCTCGTCCTTCAAGACGAAGTACTCCACCGTCCTCGTCCTTAAAGACGAAGTACTCCACCGTCCTCGTCCTTTAAGACGAGGTACTCCACCGTCCTCGTCCTTCAAGATGAGGTACTCCACCGTCTTCGTCCTTCAAGACGAGGTACACCACCGTCCTCGTCCTTCAGGACGAGGTACTCCAGCGCCCTCGTTCTTCAAGACGAGGTACTCCACCGTCCTCGTCCTTCAAGACGAGGTACTCCACCGTCCTCGTCCTTCAAGACGAGCTACTCCACTGTCCTCGTCCTTCAAGACGAGCTACTCCACCGTCCTCGTCCTTCGAGACGAGCTACTCCACCGTGCTCGTCCTTCAAGACGTGGTACCCCACCGCCCTCGTCCTTCAAGACGTGGTACCCCACCGTCCTCGTCCTACAAGACGTGGTACTTCACCGTCCTCGTCCTTCAAGATGAGGTACTCCTCCGCCCTCGTCCTTCAAGACGAGGTACTCCACCGTCCTCGTCCTACAAGACGAGGTACTCCACCGCCCTCGTCCTTCAAGACGAGGTACTCCACCGCCCTCGTCCTTCAAGACGAGGTACTTCACCGTCCTCGTCCTTCAAGATGAGGTACTCCTCCGCCCTCGTCCTTCAAGACGAGGTACTCCACCGCCCTCGTCCTTCAAGACGAGGTACTCCACCGTCCTCGTCCTACAAGACGAGGTACTCCACCGCCCTCGTCCTTCAAGACGAGGTACTCCACCGCCCTCGTCCTTCAAGACGAGGTACTCCACCGTCCTCGTCCTTCAAGACGAGGTACTCCACCGTCCTCGTCCTTCAAGACGAGGTACTCCACCGTCCTCGTCCTTCAAGACGAGGTACTCCACCGTCCTCGTCCTTCAAGACGAGCTACTCCACTGTCCTCGTCCTTCAAGACGAGGTACTCCGCCGCCCTCGTCCTTCCAGAGGAGCTGCTCCACCGTCCTCGTCCTTCAAGACGAGCTACTCCACTGTCCTCGTCCTTCAAGACGAGCTACTCCACCGTGCTCGTCCTTCAAGACGAGCTACTCCACCGTGCTCGTCCTTCAAGACGTGGTACCGCACCGTCCTCGTCCTTCAAGACGTGGTACCCCACCGTCCTCGTCCTACAAGACGTGGTACTTCACCGTCCTCATCCTTCAAGACGAGGTACTCCTCCGCCCTCGTCCTTCAAGACGAGGTACTCCACCGCCCTCGTCCTTCAAGACGAGGTACTCCACCGTCCTCGTCCTTCAAGACGAGCTACTCCACCGTGCTCGTCCTTCAAGACGTGGTACCCCACCGTCCTCGTCCTTCAAGACGTGGTACCCCACCGTCCTCGTCCTACAAGACGTGGTACTTCACCGTCCTCATCCTTCAAGACGAGGTACTCCTCCGCCCTCGTCCTTCAAGACGAGGTACTCCACCGCCCTCGTCCTTCAAGACGAGGTACTCCACTGTCCTCGTCCTACAAGACGAGGTACTCCACCGCCCTCGTCCTACAAGACGAGGTACTCCACCGTCCTCGTCCTTCAAGACGAGGTACTCCACCGTCCTCGTCCTTCAAGACGAGGTACTCCACCGTCCTCGTCCTTCAAGACGAGGTACTCCACCGTCCTCGTCCTTCCAGAGGAGCTGCTCCACCGTCCTCGTCCTTCAAGACGAGCTACTCCACCGTCCTTCAATACGAGCTACTCCACCGTCCTCGTCCTTCAAGACGAGGTACTCCACCGTCCTCGTCCTTCAAGACGAGGTACTCCACCGTCCTCGTCCTTCAAGACGAGGTATTCCACCGTCCTCGTCCTTCAAGACGAGGTACTCCACCGTCCTCGTCCTTCAAGACGAGGTACTCCAGCACCCTTGTCCTTCAGTTCAAGGTAAGCAGCACCTCGATGCTCATTGATCACATTTACTTACGCTGCTTTTATAAGTGGATTTAAATATGATTAATAATATGTTATGTGAGAACACTAATGTATAAAAGTGTCAAAGAATAAAAATAATTAGTTTTCATACTGTTTCAGGTAAAATGTTCACAGCTCGTCGAGAGAACTCCACCAATTTTTAAGGTACGTAACAAATGCCCACTGTTTCCTTACCTGCTATATAATGATGTGGTTTAATTCATTAACAAAAGAAAAGTCGGATAAGTGACTTCATAAACAATGGCAGGTGCTGTGACGTCGAGGAAGACCCTCCAAGTCAGAGCCTCCACCAGCACCATCAGGGGACTGTTGCTGGTGGTGGGTGTGGTGACTGGTGCTGCTGGTGGGTGTGGTGACTGTTGCTGGTGGTGGGTGTGGTGACTGGTGCTGCTGGTGGGTGTGGTGACTGTTGCTGCTGGTGGGTGTGGTGACTGTTGCTGCTGGTGGGTGTGGTGACTGTTGCTGCTGGTGGGTGTGGTGACTGGTGCTGCTGGTGGGTGTGGTGACTGTTGCTGCTGGTGGGTGTGGTGACTGTTGGTGGTGGTGGGTGTGGTGACTGGTGCTGCTGGTGGGTGTGGTGACTGTTGGTGGTGGTGGGTGTGGTGACTGGTGCTGCTGGTGGGTGTGGTGACTGTTGCTGCTGGTGGGTGTGGTGACTGTTGCTGGTGGTGGGTGTGGTGACTGGTGCTGCTGGTGGGTGTGGTGACTGTTGCAGCTGGTGGTTGTGGTGACTGTTGCTGCTGGTGGGTGTGGTGACTGTTGCTGCTGGTGGGTGTGGTGACTGTTGGTGGTGGTGGGTGTGGTGACTGGTGCTGCTGGTGGGTGTGGTGACTGGTGCTGCTGGTGGGTGTGGTGACTGTTGCTGCTGGTGGGTGTGGTGACTGTTGGTGGTGGTGGGTGTGGTGACTGTTGGTGGTGGTGGGTGTGGTGACTGTTGCTGCTGGTGGGTGTGGTGACTGTTGCTGCTGGTGGGTGTGGTGACTGTTGCTGCTGGTGGGTGTGGTGACTGTTGCTGCTGGTGGGTGTGGTGACTGGTGCTGCTGGTGGGTGTGGTGACTGTTGGTGGTGGTGGGTGTGGTGACTGGTGCTGCTGGTGGGTGTGGTGACTGTTGCTGCTGGTGGGTGTGGAGACTGTTGGTGGTGGTGGGTGTGGTGACTGTTGGTGGTGGTGGGTGTGGTGACTGTTGCTGCTGGTGGGTGTGGTGACTGTTGCTGCTGGTGGGTGTGGTGACTGTTGGTGGTGGTGGGTGTGGTGACTGGTGCTGCTGGTGGGTGTGGTGACTGGTGCTGCTGGTGGGTGTGGCGACTGTTGGTGGTGGTGGGTGTGGTGACTGTTGCTGCTGGTGGGTGTGGTGACTGTTGGTGGTGGTGGGTGTGGTGACTGGTGCTGCTGGTGGGTGTGGTGACTGTTGGTGGTGGTGGGTGTGGTGACTGGTGCTGCTGGTGGGTGTGGTGACTGTTGGTGGTGGTGGGTGTGGTGACTGTTGGTGGTGGTGGGTGTGGTGACTGGTGCTGCTGGTGGGTGTGGTGACTGTTGCTGCTGGTGGGTGTGGTGACTGTTGGTGGTGGTGGGTGTGGTGACTGTTGCTGCTGGTGGGTGTGGTGACTGTTGGTGGTGGTGGGTGTGGTGACTGGTGCTGGTGGTGGGTGTGGTGACTGTTGCTGGTGGTGGGTGTAGTGACTGTTGCTGGTGGTGGGTGTGGTGACTGGTGCTGCTGGTGGGTGTGGTGACTGGTGCTGCTGGTGGGTGTAGTGACTGGTGCTGGGTGTGGTGACTGTTGCTGGTGGTGGGTGTGGTGACTGTTGCTGGTGGTGGGTGTAGTGACTGTTGCTGGTGGTGGGTGTGGTGACTGTTGCTGGTGGTGGGTGTAGTGACTGTTGCTGGTGGTGGGTGTGGTGACTGGTGCTGCTGGTGGGTGTGGTGACTGGTGCTAGTGGTGGGTGTGGTGACTGTTGCTGCTGGTGGGTGTAGTGACTGTTGCTGGTGGTGGGTGTGGTGACTGGTGCTGCTGGTGGGTGTGGTGACTGGTGCTGCTGGTGGGTGTGGTGACTGGTGCTGCTGGTGGGTTTAGTGACTGTTGCTGGTGGTGGGTGTGGTGACTGTTGCTGCTGGTGGGTGAAGTGACTGGTGGGTGTGGTGGCTGGTGAGGGTCCCGGGCGACGTGTAAACGACAGTGAACAATGAGAGCCGCGCGCTAAGGACTTGGGGCGGTGTTTCAGTGTTGTGTAAAGAGCCAGAGAGAGTGGTGGTGGCAGGTAGTGTAAAACAGGAGGTAAAACATGACGGAGAAAGCACGGAATCCTTTAGATAGGACGGTGTGAAAGAGGAGCAGCCTCCGGGTAGAGAGATAAATTATACTGAAGACTCTGGGGTAGTACACGAGATGGTAGACAAGTTCTTCGAGATGCAGCACAAGAAGAGGAAAATCAGAGTATTCTTGGATATAGGATGAGTAGATTAGAGTCTTAAGAAGAAATATTGGTAACCTACACGGTGAGCCTATACGGTGGGCCTACACGGTGGGCCTACACGGTGGGCCTACACGGTGGGCCTACACGGTGGTCTTACACGGTGGGTCTACACGGTGGGCCTACACGGTGGTCTTACACGGTGGGTCTACACGGTGGGCCTACTCGGTGGTCTTACACGGCGGGCCTACACGGTGATCTTACACGGTGGGTATACACGGGGGGCCTACACGGTGGGCCTACACGGTGGTCTTACACGGTGGGCCTACACGGTGGGCCTACACGGTGGGCCTACACGGTGGGTCTACACGGTGGGTCTACACGGTGGGCCTACACGGTGGGCCTACACGGTGGGCCTACAGGGTGGGTCTACACGGCGGGTCTACACGGTGGGTCTACACGGTGGGTCTACATGGTGGGCCTACTCGGTGGGTCTACACGGTGGACCTACACGGTGGGTCTACACGGTGGGTCTACACGGTGGTCTTACACGGTGGGCCTACACGGTGGGCCTACACGGTGGACCTACACGGTGGGCCTACACGGTGGGCCTACACGGTGGACCTATACGGTGGGCCTACACGGTGGGCCTACACGGTGGGCCTACACGGTGGGTCTACACGGTGGGTCTACACGGTGGACCTACACGGTGGTCTTACACGGTAGGCCTACACGGTGGGCCTACACGGTAGGCCTACACGGTGGGCCTACACGATGGGTCTACACGGTGGGCCTACACGGTGGGCCTACACGGTGGGTCTACACGGGGGGTCTACACGGTGGGTCTACACGGTGGGCCTACACGGTGGGTCTACACGGTGGTCTTACACGGTGGGCCTACACGGTGGGCCTACACGGTAGGCCTACACGGTGGGCCTACACGGTGGGCCTTCACGGTGGGTCTACACGGTGGGTCTACACGGTGGTCTTACACGGTGGGCCTACACGGTGGACCTACACGGTGGGCCTACACGGTGGGCCTACACGGTGGACCTACACGGTGGGCCTACACGGTGGGCCTACACGGTGGACCTACACGGTGGGCCTACACGGTGGACCTACACTGTGGTCTTACACGGTGGGAATACACGGGGGGCCTACACGGTGGGTCTACACGGTGGACCTACACGGTGGGTCTACACGGTGGGTCTACACGGTGGTCTTACACGGTGGGCCTACACGGTGGGTTTACACGGTGGGCCTACACGGTGGGTCTACACGGTGGGTCTACACGGTGGGCCTACACGGTAGGCCTACACGGTGGGCCTACACGGTGGGCCTTCATGGTGGGTCTACACGGTGGGCCTACACGGTGGGTCTACACGGTGGGCCTACACGGTGGGCCTACACGGTGGGCCTACACGGTGGGCCTACACGGTGGTCTTACACGGTGGGCCTACACGGTGGGCCTACACGGTGGTCTTACACGGTGGGTCTACACGGTGGACCTACACGGTGGGCCTACACGGTGGACCTACACGGTGGACCTGCACGGTGGACCTACACGGTGGGCCTACACGGTGGACCTACACGGTGGAACTACACGGTGGACCTGCACGGTGGTCTTACAAGGTGGACCTACACGGTGGGCCTACACGGTGGACCTACACGGTGGACCTACACGGTGGGCCTACACGGTGGGCCTACACGGTGGGTCTACACGGTGGGTCTACACGGTGGACCTACACGGTGGTCTTACACGGTAGGCCTACACGGTGGGCCTACACGGTAGGCCTACACGGTGGGCCTACACGATGGGTCTACACGGTGGGCCTACACGGTGGGCCTACACGGTGGGTCTACACGGTGGGTCTACACGGTGGGTCTACACGGTGGGCCTACACGGTGGGCCTACACGGTGGGTCTACACGGTCTTACACGGTGGGCCTACACGGTGGGCCTACACGGTGGGCCTACACGGTGGGCCTACACGGTGGGCCTTCTCGGTGGGTCTACACGGTGGGTCTACACGGTGGTCTTACACGGTGGGCCTACACGGTGGACCTACACGGTGGGCCTACACGGTGGGCCTACACGGTGGACCTACACGGTGGGCCTACACGGTGGGCCTACACGGTGGACCTACACGGTGGGCCTACACGGTGGACCTACACTGTGGTCTTACACGGTGGGTATACACGGGGGGCCTACACGGTGGGTCTACACGGTGGACCTACACGGTGGGTCTACACGGTGGGTCTACACGGTGGTCTTACACGGTGGGCCTACACGGTGGGTTTACACGGTGGGCCTACACGGTGGGTCTACACGGTGGGTCTACACGGTGGGCCTACACGGTAGGCCTACACGGTGGGCCTACACGGTGGGCCTACATGGTGGGTCTACACGGTGGGCCTACACGGTGGGTCTACACGGTGGGCCTACACGGTGGGCCTACACGGTGGGCCTACACGGTGGGCCTACACGGTGGTCTTACACGGTGGGCCTACACGGTGGGCCTACACGGTGGTCTTACACGGTGGGTCTACACGGTGGACCTACACGGTGGGCCTACACGGTGGACCTACACGGTGGACCTGCACGGTGGACCTACACGGTGGGCCTACACGGTGGACCTACACGGTGGAACTACACGGTGGACCTGCACGGTGGTCTTACAAGGTGGACCTACACGGTGGGCCTACACGGTGGACCTACACGGTGGACCTACACGGTGGGCCTACACGGTGGACCTACACGGTGGACCTACACGGTGGACCTGCACGGTGGACCTACACGGTGGGCCTACACGGTGGACCTACACGGTGGGTCTACACGGTGGACCTACACGGTGGACCTACACGGTGGACCTACACGGTGGACCTGCACGGTGGACCTGCACGGTGGACCTACACGGTGGACCTACACGGTGGACCTGCACGGTGGTCTTACACGGTGGACCTGCACGGTGGACCTACACGGTGGACCTGCACGGTGGACCTACACGGTGGACCTACACGGTGGACCTACACGGTGGACCTGCACGGTGGTCTTACACGGTGGACCTACACGGTGGACCTACACGGTGGACCTGCACGGTGGTCTTACAAGGTGGACCTACACGGTGGACCTGCACGGTGGACCTACACGGTGGACCTACACGGTGGACCTACACGGTGGGCCTACACGGTGGACCTACACGGTGGACCTGCACGGTGGACCTACACGGTGGACCTGCACGGTGGTCTTACACGGTGGGCCTACACGGTGGGCCTACACGGTGGGCCTTCACAGTGGGTGAAGGCCCACCGTGAATATTAACATCTGCGGAAGGTTTGGACTACATGTTTAAAACAACAGTGAACTATATTTCTTCGTGCAATGTTTCTCCTCTTGTGCTGAAATGTTACGAACTTTACCATCAAGCTCCCGAGGAGTAGTGAGGTAAGTTTAAGGCCAACATACGAGTGTGGGATATAAGGCTTACTCCTGAACCAGGACACGTAGTGCGGGGAGGACTCTCGAGGACTCGGCCACTCAGGAGAGATGAACGATTGGCATCATCTGAAGTTATTTGATAAATTGAGAACCGTTTCAGAAATCATTGGACCGGCAATCATTTGATTGATTTAAAGCTTCAAGTCGTGTTTTAAGTGACCAGGATTGTACAAATTAAGACAGCGATTCGAAGTAGACGGAGGATGGGAGGACAAGGCGTCAGAAGGAACGTGTCATCAGTCGTGCCCCCTGGAGATGGTATGCACAGTCAATTGTACACGGAAAGTTGGGGTGCACCAGGGTTCGGATCCCTTAGAGTTAACTCTCATTACCAAAATATTGTGTCCACATAGAACCAGCCCTGAACCTCAGTCGTATACCTGATGACGGAGAAGATATTCTGCCGGCTCAGATAATAATATCATTGATTTTGGAGGAATATTTCCCCAAGAACAATGGGAATATTCCCAAAAGGAAGATGTCTAATAAACACAACGTATGATATATTCTCGGTCTTGAACAATATTGTCATAGTTCCAGGCACATTTATTTTTGGGGGGGTTATAACAAATTTCATTTTCGATATAAAAAACACATCTGCAGTTGTCTGTAGTCCTAAGGTAATAGAATCCATTGGATGTTAAACCCTTAGGATGTCTCCATTATATGATAGTATTTAATCCTTCGTGTTCCCCATCAAGACTTTTAGTGACAGCATGTTTTCCATAATGTGTGTCTCGGAGTCTGTTGCACAGTGTTGCAACAACACCCGCTGCAGTACTAACAACACTGGCAACAACACCTGCTGCAGTACTAACAACACTGGCAACAACACCTGCTGCAGTACTAACAACACTGGCAACAACACCCGCTGCAGTACTAACAACACTGGCAACAACACCCGCTGCAGTACTAACAACACTGGCAACAACACCTGCTGCAGTATTACCAACACTGGCAACAACACCCGCTGCAATATTAACAACACTGGCAACAACACCCGCTGCAGTACTAACAACACTGGCAACAACACCCGCTGCAGTACTAACAACACTGGCAACAACACCCCCTGCAGTACTAACAACACTGGCAACAACACCCGCTGCAGTACAAACAACACTGGCAACAACACCCGCTGCAGTACTAACAACACTGACAACAACACCCGCTGCAGTACTAACAACACTGGCAACAACACCCGCTGCAGTACTAACAACACTGGTAACAACACCCGCTGCAGTATTAACAACACTGGCAACAACACCCGCTGCAGTATTAACAACACTGGCAACAACACCCGCTGCAGTACTAACAACACTGGCAACAACACCCGCTGCAGTACTAACAACACTGGCAACAACACCTGCTGCAGTACTAACAACACTGGCAACCACACCCGCTGCAGTACTAACAACACTGGCAACAACACCCGCTGCAGTATTAACAACACTGGCAACAACACCTGCTGCAGTATTAACAACACTGGCAACAACACCTTCTGCAGTACTAACAACACCTGCTGCAGTATTAACACTGGCAACAACACCCGCTGCAGTACTAATAACACTGGCAACAACACCCGCTGCAGTATTAACAATACTGGCAACAACACCTGCTGCAGTATTAACAACACTGGCAACAACACCCGTTGCAGTACTAACAACACTGACTACACCCGTTGCAGTATTAACAACACTGGCAACAACACGTGCTGCAGTATTAACGACACTGGCGACAACACCCGCTGCAGTACTAACAACACTGGCAACAACACCTGCTGCAGTATTAACAACACTGGCAACAACACCTGCTGCAGTATTAACAACACTGGCAACAACCGCTGCAGTACTAACAACACTGGCAACAACACCCGCTGCAGTACTAACAACACTGGCAACAACACCTGCTGCAGTATTAACAACACTGGCAACAACACCCACTGCAGTACTAACAACACTGGCAACAACACCCGCTGCAGTAATAACAACACTGGCAACAACACCCGCTGCAGTACTAACAACACTGGCAACAACACCCGCTGCAGTATTAACAACACTGGCAACAACACCTGCTGCAGTACTAACAACACTGGCAACAACACCCGCTGCAGTACTAACAACACAGGCCACAACACCTGCTGCAGTATTAACAACAATGGCAACAACTCCCGCTGCAGTATTAACAACACTGGCAACAACACCCGCTGCAGTACTAACAACACTGGCAACAACACCCGCTGCAGTACTAACAACACTGGCAACAACACCCGCTGCAGTACTAACAACACTGGCAACAACACCCGCTGCAGTACTAACAACACTGGCAACAAACCCGCTGCAGTATTAACAACACTGGCAACAACACCCGCTGCAGTACTAACAACACTGGCAACAACATCCGCTGCAGTACTAACAACACTGGCAAACCCACCTGCTGCAGTACTAACAACACTGGCAACAACACCCGCTGCAGTATTAACAACACTGGCAACAACACCCGCTGCAGTATTAACAACACTGGCAACAACACCCGCTGCAGTACTAACAACACTGGCAACAACACCCGCTGCAGTACTAACAACACTGGCAACAACACCTGCTGCAGTACTAACAACACTGGCAACAACACCCGCTGCAGTACTAACAACACTGGCAACAACACCCGCTGCAGTATTAACAACACTGGCAACAACACCTGCTGCAGTATTAACAACACTGGCAACAACACCTTCTGCAGTACTAACAACACCTGCTGCAGTATTAACACTGGCAACAACACCCGCTGCAGTACTAATAACACTGGCAACAACACCCGCTGCAGTATTAACAATACTGGCAACAACACCTGCTGCAGTATTAACAACACTGGCAACAACACCCGTTGCAGTACTAACAACACTGACTACACCCGTTGCAGTATTAACAACACTGGCAACAACACGTGCTGCAGTATTAACGACACTGGCGACAACACCCGCTGCAGTACTAACAACACTGGCAACAACACCTGCTGCAGTATTAACAACACTGGCAACAACACCTGCTGCAGTATTAACAACACTGGCAACACCCGCTGCAGTACTAACAACACTGGCAACAACACCCGCTGCAGTACTAACAACACTGGCAACAACACCTGCTGCAGTATTAACAACACTGACAACAACACCCACTGCAGTACTAACAACACTGGCAACAACACCCGCTGCAGTAATAACAACACTGGCAACAACACCCGCTGCAGTACTAACAACACTGGCAACAACACCCGCTGCAGTATTAACAACACTGGCAACAACACCTGCTGCAGTACTAACAACACTGGCAACAACACCCGCTGCAGTACTAACAACACAGACCACAACACCTGCTGCAGTATTAACAACAATGGCAACAACTCCCGCTGCAGTATTAACAACACTGGCAACAACACCCGCTGCAGTACTAACAACACTGGCAACAACACCCGCTGCAGTACTAACAACACTGGCAACAACACCCGCTGCAGTACTAACAACACTGGCAACAACACCCGCTGCAGTACTAACAACACTGGCAACAAACCCGCTGCAGTATTAACAACACTGGCAACAACACCCGCTGCAGTACTAACAACACTGGCAACAACACCTGCTGCAGTACTAACAACACTGGCAGCAACACCCGCTGCAGTATTAACAACACTGGCAACAACACCCGCTGCAGTACTAACAAGACTGACTACACCCGCTGCAGTATTAACAACACTGGCAACAACACGTGCTGCAGTATTAACGACACTGGCGACAACACCCGCTGCAGTACTAACAACACTGGCAACAACACCCGCTGCAGTATTAACAACACTGGCAACAACACCCGCTGCAGTACTAACAACACTGGCAACAACACCCGCTGCAGTACTAACAACACTGGCAACAAACCCGCTGCAGTATTAACAACACTGGCAACAACACCCGCTGCAGTACTAACAACACTGGCAACAACATCCGCTGCAGTACTAACAACACTGGCAAACCCACCTGCTGCAGTACTAAGAACACTGGCAACAACACCCGCTGCAGTACTAACAACACTGGCAACAACACCTGCTGCAGTACTAACAACACCTGCTGCAGTACTAACAACACTGGCAACAACACCCACTGCAGTACTAACAACACTGGCAACAACACCTGCTGCAGTACTAACAACACTGGCAACAACACCCGCTGCAGTATTAACAACACTGTCAACAACACCCGCTGCAGTACTAACAACACTGGCAACAACACCCGCTGCAGTACTAACAACCCTGGCAACAACACCCACTGCAGTACTAACAACACTGGCAACAACACCCGCTGCAGTACTAACAACACTGGCACCAACACCCTCTGCAGTATTAACAACACTGGCAACAACACCTGCAGCAGTATTAACAACAATGGCAACAACACCTTTTGCAGTACTACCAACACAGGCAACAACACCCGCTGCAGTACTAACAACACTGGCAAGAACACCCGCTGCAGTATTAACAACACTGGCAACAACACCCGCTGCAGTATTAACAACACTGGCAACAACACCCGCTGCAGTACTAACAACACTGGCAACAACACCCGCTGCAGTACTAACAACACTGGCAACAACACCTGCTGCAGTACTACCAACACAGGCAACAACACCCGCTGCAGTACTAACAACACTGGCAAGAACACCAGCTGCATTATTAACAACACTGGCAACAACACCCGCTGCAGTATTAACAACACTGGCAACAACACCCGCTGCAGTACTAACAACACTGGCAACAACACCCGCTGCAGTACTAACAACACTGGCAACAACACCCGCTGCAGTATTAACAACACTGGCAACAACACCTGCTGCAGTATTAACAACACTGGCAACAACACCTTCTGCAGTACTAACAACACCTGCTGCAGTATTAACACTGGCAACAACACCCGCTGCAGTACTAATAACACTGGCAACAACACCCGCTGCAGTATTAACAATACTGGCAACAACACCTGCTGCAGTATTAACAACACTGGCAACAACACCCGCTGCAGTACTAACAACACTGACTACACCCGCTGCAGTATTAACAACATTGGCAACAACACGTGCTGCAGTATTAACGACACTGGCGAGAACACCCGCTGCAGTACTAACAACACTGGCAACAACACCTGCTGCAGTATTAACAACACTGGCAACAACACCTGCTGCAGTATTAACAACACTGGCAACACCCGCTGCAGTACTAACAACACTGGCAACAACACCCGCTGCAGTACTAACAACACTGGCAACAACACCTGCTGCAGTATTAACAACACTGGCAACAACACCCACTGCAGTACTAACAACACTGGCAACAACACCCGCTGCAGTAATAACAACACTGGCAACAACACCCGCTGCAGTACTAACAACACTGGCAACGACACCCGCTGCAGTATTAACAACACTGGCAACAACACCTGCTGCAGTACTAACAACACTGGCAACAACACCCGCTGCAGTACTAACAACACAGGCAACAACACCTGCTGCAGTATTAACAACACTGGCAACAACACCCGCTGCAGTATTAACAACACTGGCAACAACACCCGCTGCAGTACTAACAACACTGGCAACAACACCCGCTGCAGTACTAACAACACTGGCAACAACACCCGCTGCAGTACTAACAACACTGGCAATAACACCTGCTGCAGTACTGACAACACTGGCAACAACACCCGCTGCAGTATTAACAACACTGGCAACAACACCCGCTGCAGTTCTAACAACACTGGCAACAACACCTGCTGCAGTATTAACAACACTGGCAACAACACCTGTTGCAGTACTAACAACACTGGCAACAACACCTGCTGCAGTATTAACAACACTGGCAACAACACCTGCTGCAGTACTAACAACACTGGCAACAACACCTGCTGCAGTATTAACAACACTGGCAACAACACCCGCTGCAGTACTAACAACACTGGCAACAACACCCGCTGCAGTACTAACACAGGCAACAACACCTGCTGCAGTATTAACAATACTGGCAACAACACCCGCTGCAGTATTAACAATACTGGCAACAACACCCGCTGCAGTATTAACAACACTGGCAACAACACCTGCTGCAGTATTAACAACACTGGCAACAACACCTGCTGCAGTATTAACAACACTGGCAACAACACCCGCTGCAGTACTAACAACACTGGCAACAACACCCGCTGCAGTACTAACAACACTGGCAACAACACCCGCTGCAGTACTAACAACACTGGCAACAAAACCTGCTGCAGTACTAACAACACTGGCAACAACACCCGCTGCAGTATTAACAACACTGGCAACAACACCCGTTGCAGTTCTAACAACACTGGCAACAACACCTGCTGTAGTACTAACAACACTGGCAACAACACCTGCTGCAGTACTAACAACACTGGCAACAACACCCGCTGCAGTACTAACAACACTGGCAACAACACCCGCTGCAGTACTAACAACACTGGCAACAACACCCGCTGCAGTACTAACAACACTGGCATTAACACCTGCTGCAGTATTAACAACACTGGCAACATCACCCGCTGCAGTATTAACAACACTGGCAACAACACCCGCTGCAGTATTAACAACACTGGCAACATCACCTGCTGCAGTATTAACAACACTGGCAACAACACCTGGTGCAGAACTAACAACACTGGCAACAACACCCGCTGCAGTACTAACAACACTGGCAACAACACCCGCTGCAGTACTAACAACACTGGCAACAACACCCGCTGCAGTACTAACAACACTGGCAACAACACCTGCTGCAGTACTAACAACACTGGCAACAACACCCGCTGCAGTATTAACAACACTGGCAACAACACCCGCTGCAGTTCTAACAACACTGGCAACACCACCTGCAGTAGTACTAACAACACTGGCAACAACACCTGCTGCAGTACTAACAACACTGGCAACAACACCCGCTGCAGTACTAACAACACTGGCAACAACACCTGCTGCAGTATTAACAACACTGGCAACAACACCCGCTGCAGTATTAACAACACTGGCAACAACACCCGCTGCAGTATTAACAACACTGGCAACAACACCTGCTGCAGTATTAACAACACTGGCAACAACTGCTGCAGCACTAACAACACTGGCAACAACACCCGCTGCAGTACTAACAACACTGGCAACAACACCCGCTGCAGTACTAACAACACTGGCAACAACACCCGCTGCAGTACTAACAACACTGGCAATAACACCTGCTGCAGTACTAACAACACTGGCAACAACACCCGCTGCAGTATTAACAACACTGGCAACAACACCCGCTGCAGTTCTAACAACACTGGCAACACCACCTGCTGTAGTACTAACAGCACTGGCAACAACACCTGCTGCAGTACTAACAACACTGGCAACAACACCCGCTGCAGTACTAACAACACTTGCAACAACACCCGCTGCAGTACTAACAACACCGGCAACAACACCTGCTGCAGTATTAACAACACTGGCAACAACACCTGCTGCAGTATTAACAACACTGGCAACAAAACCTGCTGCATTATTAACAACACTAGCAACAACACCCGCTGCAGTACTAACAACACTGGAAACAACACCCGCAGCAGTATTAACAACACTGGCAACAACACCCGCTGCAGTATTAACAACACTGGCAACAACACCCGCTGCAGTACTAACAACACTGGCACCAACACCCTCTGCAGTACTAACAACACTGGCAACAACACCTGCTGCAGTATTAACAACACTGGCAACAACACATGCTGCAGTATTAACAACACTGGCAACAACACCTGCTGCAATATTAACAACACTAGCAACAACACCCGCTGCAGTACTAACAACACTGGCAACAACACCCCCTGCAGTACTAACAACACTGGCAACAACACCCGCTGCAGTACAAACAACACTGGCAACAACACCCGCTGCAGTACTGACAACACTGGCAACAACACCCGCTGCAGTACTAACAACACTGGCAACAACACCCGCTGCAGTACTAACAACACTGGTAACAACACCCGCTGCAGTATTAACAACACTGGCAACAACACCCGCTGCAGTATTAACAACACTGGCAACAACACCCGCTGCAGTACTAACAACACTGGCAACAACACCCGCTGCAGTACTAACAACACTGGCAACAACACCTGCTGCAGTACTAACAACACTGGCAACAACACCCGCTGCAGTACTAACAACACTGGCAACAACACCCGCTGCAGTACTAACAACACTGGCAACAACACCCGCTGCAGTATTAACAACACTGGCAACAACACCTGCTGCAGTATTAACAACACTGGCAACAACACCTTCTGCAGTACTAACAACACCTGCTGCAGTATTAACACTGGCAACAACACCCGCTGCAGTACTAATAACACTGGCAACAACACCCGCTGCAGTATTAACAATACTGGCAACAACACCTGCTGCAGTATTAACAACACTGGCAACAACACCCGCTGCAGTACTAACAACACTGACTACACCCGCTGCAGCATTAACAACACTGGCAACAACACGTGCTGCAGTATTAACGACACTGGCGACAACACCCGCTGCAGTACTAACAACACTGGCAACAACACCTGCTGCAGTATTAACAACACTGGCAACAACACCTGCTGCAGTATTAACAACACTGGCAACACCCGCTGCAGTACTAACAACACTGGCAACAACACCCGCTGCAGTACTAACAACACTGGCAACAACACCTGCTGCAGTATTAACAACACTGGCAACAACACCCACTGCAGTACTAACAACACTGGCAACAACACCCGCTGCAGTAATAACAACACTGGCAACAACACCCGCTGCAGTATTAACAACACTGGCAACAACACCCGCTGCAGTACTAACAACACAGGCAACAACACCTGCTGCAGTATTAACAACAATGGCAACAACTCCCGCTGCAGTATTAACAACACTGGCAACAACACCCGCTGCAGTACTAACAACACTGGCAACAACACCCGCTGCAGTACTAACAACACTGGCAACAACACCCGCTGCAGTACTAACAACACTGGCAACAACACCCGCTGCAGTACTAACAACACTGGCAACAAACCCGCTGCAGTATTAACAACACTGGTAACAACACCCGCTGCAGTACTAACAACACTGGCAACAACATCCGCTGCAGTACTAACAACACTGGCAACAACACCCGCTGCAGTACTAACAACACTGGCAACAACACCCGCTGCAGTACTAACAACACTGGCAACAACACCTGCTGCAGTACTAACAACACTGGCAGCAACACCCGCTGCAGTATTAACAACACTGGCAACAACACCCGCTGCAGTACTAACAAGACTGACTACACCCGCTGCAGTATTAACAACACTGGCAACAACACGTGCTGCAGTATTAACGACACTGGCGACAACACCCGCTGCAGTACTAACAACACTGGCAACAACACCTGCTGCAGTATTAACAACACTGGCAACAACACCCGCTGCAGTATTAACAACACTGGCAACAACACCCGCTGCAGTACTAACAACACTGGCAACAACACCCGCTGCAGTATTAACAACACTGGGAACAACACCCCCTGCAGTATTAGCAACACTGGCAACAACACCTGCTGCAGTACTAACAACACTGGCAGCAACACCCGCTGCAGTATTAACAACACTGGCAACAACACCTGCTGCAGTACTAACAACACTGGCAACAACACCTTCTGCAGTACTAACAACACCTGCAGCAGTATTAACAACACTGGCAACAACACCCGCTGCAGTACTAACAACACTGGCAACAACATCCGCTGCAGTACTAACAACACTGGCAACAACACCCGCTGCAGTATTAACAACACTGGCAACAACACCCGCTGCAGTATTAACAACTCTGGCAACAACACCCGCTGTAGTACTAACAACACTGGCAACAACACCCGCTGCAGTATTAACAACACTGGCAACAACACCTGCTGCAGTACTAACAACACTGGCAACAACACCCGCTGCAGTACTAACAACACTGGCAACAACACCCGCTGCAGTATTAACAACACTGGCAACAACACCTGCTGCAGTATTAACAACACTGGCAACAACACCTGCTGCAATATTAACAACACTGGCAACAACACCTGCTGCAATACTAACAACACTGGCAACAACACCTGCAGTACTAACAACACTGACAACAACACCTGCTGCAGTACTAACAACACTGGCAACAACACCTGCTGCTGTACTAACAACACTGGCAACAACACCCGCTGCAGTACTAACAACACTGGCAACAACACCCGCTGCAGTACTAACACAGGCAACAACACCTGCTGCAGTATTAACAATACTGGCAACAACACCCGCTGCAGTATTAACAATACTGGCAACAACACCCGCTGCAGTATTAACAACACTGGCAACAACACCTGCTGCAGTATTAACAACACTGGCAACAACACCTGCTGCAGTATTAACAACACTGGCAACAACACCCGCTGCAGTACTAACAACACTGGCAACAACACCCGCTGCAGTACTAACAACACTGGCAACAACACCCGCTGCAGTACTAACAACACTGGCAACAAAACCTGCTGCAGTACTAACAACACTGGCAACAACACCCGCTGCAGTATTAACAACACTGGCAACAACACCCGTTGCAGTTCTAACAACACTGGCAACAACACCTGCTGTAGTACTAACAACACTGGCAACAACACCTGCTGCAGTACTAACAACACTGGCAACAACACCCGCTGCAGTACTAACAACACTGGCAACAACACCCGCTGCAGTACTAACAACACTGGCAACAACACCCGCTGCAGTACTAACAACACTGGCATTAACACCTGCTGCAGTATTAACAACACTGGCAACATCACCCGCTGCAGTATTAACAACACTGGCAACAACACCCGCTGCAGTATTAACAACACTGGCAACATCACCTGCTGCAGTATTAACAACACTGGCAACAACACCTGGTGCAGAACTAACAACACTGGCAACAACACCCGCTGCAGTACTAACAACACTGGCAACAACACCCGCTGCAGTACTAACAACACTGGCAACAACACCCGCTGCAGTACTAACAACACTGGCAACAACACCTGCTGCAGTACTAACAACACTGGCAACAACACCCGCTGCAGTATTAACAACACTGGCAACAACACCCGCTGCAGTTCTAACAACACTGGCAACACCACCTGCAGTAGTACTAACAACACTGGCAACAACACCTGCTGCAGTACTAACAACACTGGCAACAACACCCGCTGCAGTACTAACAACACTGGCAACAACACCTGCTGCAGTATTAACAACACTGGCAACAACACCCGCTGCAGTATTAACAACACTGGCAACAACACCCGCTGCAGTATTAACAACACTGGCAACAACACCTGCTGCAGTATTAACAACACTGGCAACAACACCTGCTGCAGCACTAACAACACTGGCAACAACACCCGCTGCAGTACTAACAACACTGGCAACAACACCCGCTGCAGTACTAACAACACCCGCTGCAGTACTAACAACACTGGCAATAACACCTGCTGCAGTACTAACAACACTGGCAACAACACCCGCTGCAGTATTAACAACACTGGCAACAACACCCGCTGCAGTTCTAACAACACTGGCAACACCACCTGCTGTAGTACTAACAGCACTGGCAACAACACCTGCTGCAGTACTAACAACACTGGCAACAACACCCGCTGCAGTACTAACAACACTTGCAACAACACCCGCTGCAGTACTAACAACACTGGCAACAACACCTGCTGCAGTATTAACAACACTGGCAACAACACCTGCTGCAGTATTAACAACACTGGCAACAACACCTGCTGCATTATTAACAACACTAGCAACAACACCCGCTGCAGTACTAACAACACTGGAAACAACACCCGCTGCAGTATTAACAACACTGGCAACAACACCCGCTGCAGTATTAACAACACTGGCAACAACACCCGCTGCAGTACTAACAACACTGGCACCAACACCCTCTGCAGTACTAACAACACTGGCAACAACACCTGCTGCAGTATTAACAACACTGGCAACAACACATGCTGCAGTATTAACAACACTGGCAACAACACCTGCTGCAATATTAACAACACTAGCAACAACACCCGCTGCAGTACTAACAACACTGGCAACAACACCCCCTGCAGTACTAACAACACTGGCAACAACACCCGCTGCAGTACAAACAACACTGGCAACAACACCCGCTGCAGTACTAACAACACTGGCAACAACACCCGCTGCAGTACTAACAACACTGGCAACAACACCCGCTGCAGTACTAACAACACTGGTAACAACACCCGCTGCAGTATTAACAACACTGGCAACAACACCCGCTGCAGTATTAACAACACTGGCAACAACACCCGCTGCAGTACTAACAACACTGGCAACAACACCCGCTGCAGTACTAACAACACTGGCAACAACACCTGCTGCAGTACTAACAACACTGGCAACAACACCCGCTGCAGTACTAACAACACTGGCAACAACACCCGCTGCAGTACTAACAACACTGGCAACAACACCCGCTGCAGTATTAACAACACTGGCAACAACACCTGCTGCAGTATTAACAACACTGGCAACAACACCTTCTGCAGTACTAACAACACCTGCTGCAGTATTAACACTGGCAACAACACCCGCTGCAGTACTAATAACACTGGCAACAACACCCGCTGCAGTATTAACAATACTGGCAACAACACCTGCTGCAGTATTAACAACACTGGCAACAACACCCGCTGCAGTACTAACAACACTGACTACACCCGCTGCAGTATTAACAACACTGGCAACAACACGTGCTGCAGTATTAACGACACTGGCGACAACACCCGCTGCAGTACTAACAACACTGGCAACAACACCTGCTGCAGTATTAACAACACTGGCAACAACACCTGCTGCAGTATTAACAACACTGGCAACACCCGCTGCAGTACTAACAACACTGGCAACAACACCCGCTGCAGTACTAACAACACTGGCAACAACACCTGCTGCAGTATTAACAACACTGGCAACAACACCCACTGCAGTACTAACAACACTGGCAACAACACCCGCTGCAGTAATAACAACACTGGCAACAACACCCGCTGCAGTATTAACAACACTGGCAACAACACCCGCTGCAGTACTAACAACACAGGCAACAACACCTGCTGCAGTATTAACAACAATGGCAACAACTCCCGCTGCAGTATTAACAACACTGGCAACAACACCCGCTGCAGTACTAACAACACTGGCAACAACACCCGCTGCAGTACTAACAACACTGGCAACAACACCCGCTGCAGTACTAACAACACTGGCAACAACACCCGCTGCAGTACTAACAACACTGGCAACAAACCCGCTGCAGTAATAACAACACTGGCAACAACACCCGCTGCAGTACTAACAACACTGGCAACAACATCCGCTGCAGTACTAACAACACTGGCAACAACACCCGCTGCAGTACTAACAACACTGGCAACAACACCCGCTGCAGTACTAACAACACTGGCAACAACACCTGCTGCAGTACTAACAACACTGGCAGCAACACCCGCTGCAGTATTAACAACACTGGCAACAACACCCGCTGCAGTACTAACAAGACTGACTACACCCGCTGCAGTATTAACAACACTGGCAACAACACGTGCTGCAGTATTAACGACACTGGCGACAACACCCGCTGCAGTACTAACAACACTGGCAACAACACCTGCTGCAGTATTAACAACACTGGCAACAACACCCGCTGCAGTATTAACAACACTGGCAGCAACACCCGCTGCAGTACTAACAACACTGGCAACAACACCCGCTGCAGTATTAACAACACTGGGAACAACACCCCCTGCAGTATTAGCAACACTGGCAACAACACCTGCTGCAGTACTAACAACACTGGCAGCAACACCCGCTGCAGTATTAACAACACTGGCAACAACACCTGCTGCAGTACTAACAACACTGGCAACAACACCTTCTGCAGTACTAACAACACCTGCAGCAGTATTAACAACACTGGCAACAACACCCGCTGCAGTACTAACAACACTGGCAACAACATCCGCTGCAGTACTAACAACACTGGCAACAACACCCGCTGCAGTATTAACAACACTGGCAACAACACCCGCTGCAGTATTAACAACTCTGGCAACAACACCCGCTGTAGTACTAACACCACTGGCAACAACACCCGCTGCAGTATTAACAACACTGGCAACAACACCTGCTGCAGTACTAACAACACTGGCAACAACACCCGCTGCAGTACTAACAACACTGGCAACAACACCCGCTGCAGTATTAACAACACTGGCAACAACACCTGCTGCAGTATTAACAACACTGGCAACAACACCTGCTGCAATATTAACAACACTGGCAACAACACCTGCTGCAATACTAACAACACTGGCAACAACACCTGCAGTACTAACAACACTGACAACAACACCTGCTGCAGTACTAACAACACTGGCAACAACACCTGCTGCTGTACTAACAACACTGGCAACAACACCCGCTGCAGTACTAACAACTCTGGCAACAACACCTGCTGCAGTACTAACAACACTGGCAACAACACCCGCTGCAGTACTAACAACACTGGCAACAATACCCGCTGCAGTACTAACAACACCTGCTGCAGTACTAACAACACTGGCAACAACACCTGCTGCAGTACTAACAACACTGGCAACAACACCTGCTGCAGTACTAACAACACTGGCAACAACACCTGCTGCAGTACTAACAACACTGGCAACAACACCTGCTGCAGTACTAACAACACCTGCTGCAGTACTAACAACACTTGCTGCAGTACTAACAACACCTGCTGCAGTACTAACAACACTGGCAACAACACCTGCTGCAGTACTAGCAACACCTGCTGCAGTACTAACAACACCTGCTGCAGTACTAACAACACTGGCAACAACACCTGCTGCAGTAATAACAACACCTGCTGCAGTACTAACAACACCTGCTGCAGTACTAACAATGGCAACAACACCTGCTGCAGTACTAACAACACTGGCAACAACACCTGCTGCAGTACTAACAACACCTGCTGCAGTACTAACAACACTGGCAACAACACCTGCTGCAGTACTAACAACACTGGCAACAACACCCGCTGCAGTACTAACAACACAGGCAACAAAACCTGCTGCAGTATTAACAACACTGGCAACAACACCTGCTGCAATATTAACAACACTGGCAACAACACCTGCTGCAGTACTAACAACACTGGCAACAACACCTGCTGCAGTTCTAACAACACTGGCAACAACACCTGCAGTACTAACAACACTGGCAACAACACCTGCTGCTGTACTAACAACACTGGCAACAACACCCGCTGCAGTACTAACAACTCTGGCAACAACACCTGCTGCAGTACTATCAACACTGGCCACAACACCCGCTGCAGTACTATCAACACTGGCAACAACACCCGCTGCAGTACTAACAACACCTGCTGCAGTACTAACAACACTGGCAACAAAACCTGCTGCAGTACTAACAACACTGGCAACAACACCTGCTGCAGTACTAACAACACCTGCTGCAGTACTAACAACACCTGCTGCAGTACTAACAACACTGGCAACAACACCTGCTGCAGTACTAACAACACTGGCAAAAACACCCGCTGCAGTACTAACAACACTGGCAACAACACCTGCTGCAGTACTAACAACACTGGCAACAACACCTGCTGCAGTACTAACAACACCTGCTGCAGTACTAACAACACTGGCAACAACACCTGCTGCAGTACTAACAACACTGGCAAAAATCCCCGCTGCAGTACTAACAACATTGGCAACAACACCTGCTACAGTACTAACAACACTGGCAACAACACCTGCTGCAGTATTACCAACACTGGCAACAACACCTGCTGCAGTACTAACAACACTGGCAACAACACCCGCTGCAGTACTAACAACACTGGCAACAACATCCGCTGCAGTACTAACAACACTGGCAACAACACCCGCTGCAGTATTAACAACAGTGGCAACAACACCCGCTGCAGTATTAACAACACTGGCAACAACACCTGCTGCAGTATTAACAACACTGGCAACAACACCCGCTGCATTACTAACAACACTGGCAACAACACCCGCTGCAGTATTAACAACACTGGCAACAACACCTGCTGTAGTATTAACAACACTGGCAACAACACCCGCTGCAGTACTAACAACACTGGCAATAACACCCGCTGCAGTATTAACAACACTGGCAACAACACCTGTAGTATTAACAACACTGACAACACCCGCTGCAGTATTAACAACACTGGCAACAACACCTGCTGCAGTACTAACAACACTGGCAACAACACCCGCTGCAGTACTAACAACTCTGGCAACAACACCCGCTGCAGTATTAACAACACTGGCAACAACACCCGCTGTAGTACTAACAACACTGGCAACAACACCCGCTGCAGTATTAACAACACTGGCAACAACACCTGCTGCAGTATTAACAACACTGGCAACAACACCCGCTGCAGTACTAACAACACTGGCAACAACACCCGCTGCAGTATTAACAACACTGGCAACAACACCCGCTGTAGTACTAACAACACTGGCAACAACACCTGCTGCAGTATTAACAACACTGGCAACAACACCTGCTGCAGTACTAGCAACACTGACAACACCCGCTGCAAAATTAACCACACTGGCAACAACACCTGCTGCAGTATTTACAACACTGGCAACAACACCTTCTGCAGTACTAACAACACCTGCTGCAGTATTAACAACACTGGCAACAACACCCGCTGCAGTACTAACAACACTGGCAACAACACCCGCTGCAGTATTAACAATACTGGCAACAACACCTGATGCAGTATTTACAACACTGGCAACAACACCCGCTGCAGTACTAACAACACTGACTACACCCGCTGCCGTATTAACAACACTGGCAACAACACCTGCTGCAGTATTAACGACACTGGCAACAACACCCGCTGCAGTACTAACAACACTGGCAACAACACCTGCTGCAGTATTAACAACACTGACAACAACACCTGCTGCAGTACAAACAACACTGGCAACAACACCCGCTGCAGTACTAACAACACTGGCAACAACATCCGCTGCAGTACTAACAACACTGGCAACAACACCCGCTGCAGTATTAACAACACTGGCAACAACACCCGCTGCAGTATTAACAACACTGGCAACAACACCCGCTGTAGTACTAACAACACTGGCAACAACACCTGCTGCAGTACTAACAACACTGGCAACAACACCTGCTGCTGTACTAACAACACTGGCAACAACACCCGCTGCAGTACTAACAACTCTGGCAACAACACCCGCTGAAGTACTAACAACACTGGCCACAACACCCGCTGCAGTACTAACAACACTGGCAACAACACCCGCTGCAGTACTAACAACACCTGCTGCAGTACTAACAACACTGGCAACAACACCTGCTACAGTACTAACAACACTGACAACAACACCTGCTGCAGTACTAACAACACTGGCAACAACACCTGCTGCTGTACTAACAACACTGGCAACAACACCCGCTGCAGTACTAACATCTTTGGCAACAACACCTGCTGCAGTACTAACAACACTGGCCACAACACCCGCTGTAGTACTAACAACACTGGCAACAACACCCGCTACAGTACTAACAACACTGCTGCAGTACTAACAACACTGGCAACAACACCTGCTGCAGTACTAACAACACTGGCAACAACACCTGCTGCAGTACTAACAACACTGGCAACAACACCTGCTGCAGTACTAACAACACTGGCAACAACACCTGCTGCAGTACTAACAACACCTGCTGCAGTACTAACAACACCTGCTGCAGTACTAACAACACCTGCTGCAGTACTAACAACACTGGCAACAACACCTGCTGCAGTACTAGCAACACCTGCTGCAGTACTAACAACACCTGCTGCAGTACTAACAACACTGGCAACAACACCTGCTGCAGTAATAACAACACCTGCTGCAGTACTAACAACACCTGCTGCAGTACTAACAATGGCAACAACACCTGCTGCAGTACTAACAACACTGGCAACAACACCTGCTGCAGTACTAACAACACCTGCTGCAGTACTAACAACACTGGCAACAACACCTGCTGCAGTACTAACAACACTGGCAACAACACCCGCTGCAGTACTAACAACACAGGCAACAAAACCTGCTGCAGTATTAACAACACTGGCAACAACACCTGCTGTAGTATTAACAACACTGACAACACCCGCTGCAGTATTAACAACACTGGCAACAACACCTGCTGCAGTACTAACAACACTGGCAACAACACCCGCTGCAGTACTAACAACTCTGACAACAACACCCGCTGCAGTATTAACAACACTGGCAACAACACCCGCTGTAGTACTAACAACACTGGCAACAACACCCGCTGCAGTATTAACAACACTGGCAACAACACCTGCTGCAGTATTAACAACACTGGCAACAACACCCGCTGCAGTACTAACAACACTGGCAACAACACCCGCTGCAGTATTAACAACACTGGCAACAACACCCGCTGTAGTACTAACAACACTGGCAACAACACCTGCTGCAGTATTAACAACACTGGCAACAACACCTGCTGCAGTACTAGCAACACTGACAACACCCGCTGCAATATTAACCACACTGGCAACAACACCTGCTGCAGTATTTACAACACTGGCAACAACACCTTCTGCAGTACTAACAACACCTGCTGCAGTATTAACAACACTGGCAACAACACCCGCTGCAGTACTAACAACACTGGCAACAACACCCGCTGCAGTATTAACAATACTGGCAACAACACCTGCTGCAGTATTTACAACACTGGCAACAACACCCGCTGCAGTACTAACAACACTGACTACACCCGCTGCAGTATTAACAACACTGGCAACAACACCTGCTGCAGTATTAACGACACTGGCAACAACACCCGCTGCAGTACTAACAACACTGGCAACAACACCTGCTGCAGTATTAACAACACTGACAACAACACCTGCTGCAGTACAAACAACACTGGCAACAACACCCGCTGCAGTACTAACAACACTGGCAACAACATCCGCTGCAGTACTAACAACACTGGCAACAACACCCGCTGCAGTATTAACAACACTGGCAACAACACCCGCTGCAGTATTAACAACACTGGCAACAACACCCGCTGTAGTACTAACAACACTGGCAACAACACCTGCTGCAGTACTAACAACACTGGCAACAACACCTGCTGCTGTACTAACAACACTGGCAACAACACCCGCTGCAGTACTAACAACTCTGGCAACAACACCCGCTGAAGTACTAACAACACTGGCCACAACACCCGCTGCAGTACTAACAACACTGGCAACAACACCCGCTGCAGTACTAACAACACCTGCTGCAGTACTAACAACACTGGCAACAACACCTGCTACAGTACTAACAACACTGACAACAACACCTGCTGCAGTACTAACAACACTGGCAACAACACCTGCTGCTGTACTAACAACACTGGCAACAACACCCGCTGCAGTACTAACATCTTTGGCAACAACACCTGCTGCAGTACTAACAACACTGGCCACAACACCCGCTGTAGTACTAACAACACTGGCAACAACACCCGCTGCAGTACTAACAACACTGCTGCAGTACTAACAACACTGGCAACAACACCTGCTGCAGTACTAACAACACTGGCAACAACACCTGCTGCAGTACTAACAACACTGGCAACAACACCTGCTGCAGTACTAACAACACCTGCTGCAGTACTAACAACACCTGCTGCAGTACTAACAACACCTGCTGCAGTACTAACAACACTGGCAACAACACCTGCTGCAGTACTAGCAACACCTGCTGCAGTACTAACAACACCTGCTGCAGTACTAACAACACTGGCAACAACACCTGCTGCAGTAATAACAACACCTGCTGCAGTACTAACAACACCTGCTGCAGTACTAACAATGGCAACAACACCTGCTGCAGTACTAACAACACTGGCAACAACACCTGCTGCAGTACTAACAACACTGGCAACAACACCCGCTGCAGTACTAACAACACAGGCAACAAAACCTGCTGCAGTATTAACAACACTGGCAACAACACCTGCTGCAATATTAACAACACTGGCAACAACACCTGCTGCAGTACTAACAACACTGGCAACAACACCTGCTGCAGTTCTAACAACACTGGCAACAACACCTGCAGTACTAACAACACTGGCAACAACACCTGCTGCTGTACTAACAACACTGGCAACAACACCCGCTGCAGTACTAACAACTCTGGCAACAACACCTGCTGCAGTACTATCAACACTGGCCACAACACCCGCTGCAGTACTAACAACACTGGCAACAACACCCGCTGCAGTACTAACAACACCTGCTGCAGTACTAACAACACTGGCAACAACACCTGCTGCAGTACTAACAACACTGGCAACAACACCTGCTGCAGTACTAAGAACACCTGCTGCAGTACTAACAACACCTGCTGCAGTACTAACAACACCTGCTGCAGTACTAACAACACTGGCAACAACACCTGCTGCAGTACTAACAACACTGGCAAAAACACCCGCTGCAGTACTAACAACACTGGCAACAACACCTGCTGCAGTACTAACAACACTGGCAACAACACCTGCTGCAGTACTAACAACACCTGCTGCAGTACTAACAACACTGGCAACAACACCTGCTGCAGTACTAACAACACTGGCAAAAATCCCCGCTGCAGTACTAACAACACTGGCAACAACACCTGCTACAGTACTAACAACACTGGCAACAACACCTGCTGCAGAATTACCAACACTGGCAACAACACCTGCTGCAGTACTAACAACACTGGCAACAACACCCGCTGCAGTACTAACAACACTGGCAACAACATCCGCTGCAGTACTAACAACACTGGCAACAACACCCGCTGCAGTATTAACAACACTGGCAACAACACCCGCTGCAGTATTAACAACACTGGCAACAACACCTGCTGCAGTATTAACAACACTGGCAACAACACCCGCTGCATTACTAACAACACTGGCAACAACACCCGCTGCAGTATTAACAACACTGGCAACAACACCTGCTGCAGTATTAACAACACTGGCAACAACACCCGCTGCAGTACTAACAACACTGGCAATAACACCCGCTGCAGTATTAACAACACTGGCAACAACACCTGCTGTAGTATTAACAACACTGACAACACCCGCTGCAGTATTAACAACACTGGCAACAACACCTGCTGCAGTACTAACAACACTGGCAACAACACCTGCTGCAGTATTAAGAACACTGGCAACAACACCCGCTGTAGTACTAACACTGGCAACAACACCCGCTGCAGTATTAACAACACTGGCAACAACACCTGCTGCAGTATTAACAACACTGGCAACAACACCCGCTGCAGTACTAACAACACTGGCAACAACACCCGCTGCAGTATTAACAACACTGGCAACAACACCCGCTGTAGTACTAACAACACTGGCAACAACACCTGCTGCAGTATTAACAACACTGGCAACAACACCTGCTGCAGTACTAGCAACACTGACAACACCCGCTGCAATATTAACAACACTGGCAACAACACCTGCTGCAGTATTTACAACACTGGCAACAACACCTTCTGCAGTACTAACAACACCTGCTGCAGTATTAAAAACACTGGCAACAACACCCGCTGCAGTACTAACAACACTGGCAACAACACCCGCTGCAGTATAAACAATACTGGCAACAACACCTGCTGCAGTATTTACAACACTGGCAACAACACCCGCTGCAGTACTAACAACACTGACTACACCCGCTGCAGTATTAACAACACTGGCAACAACACCTGCTGCAGTATTAACGACACTGGCAACAACACCCGCTGCAGTACAAACAACACTGGCAACAACACCTGCTGCAGTATTAACAACACTGGCAACAACACCTGCTGCAGTACAAACAACACTGGCAACAATACCCGCTGCAGTACTAACAACACTGGCAACAACATCCGCTGCAGTACTAACAACACTGGCAACAACACCCGCTGCAGTACTAACAACACTGGCAACAACATCCGCTGCAGTATTAACAACACTGGCAACAACACCCGCTGCAGTATTAACAACACTGGCAACAACACCCGCTGTAGTACTAACAACACTGGCAACAACACCTGCTGCAGTACTAACAACACTGGCAACAACACCTGCTGCTGTACTAACAACACTGGCAACAACACCCGCTGCAGTACTAACAACTCTGGCAACAACACCCGCTGCAGTACTAACAACACTGGCCACAACACCCGCTGCAGTACTAACAACACTGGCAACAACACCCGCTGCAGTACTAACAACACCTGCTGCAGTACTAACAACACTGGCAACAACACCTGCTACAGTACTAACAAAACTGGCAAGAACACCTGCTGCAGTACTAACAACACTGGCAACAACACCTGCTGCAGTACTAACAACACCTGCTGCAGTACTAACAACACCTGCTGCAGTACTAACAACACCTGCTGCAGTACTAACAACACTGGCAAGAACACCCGCTGCAGTACTAACAACACAGGCAACAACACCTGCTGCAGTACTAACAACACTGGCAACAACACCTGCTGCAGTACTAACAACACCTGCGGCAGTACTAACAACACCTGCTGCAGTACTAACAACACTGGCAACAACACCTGCTGCAGTATTAACAACACTGGCAACAACACCTGCTGCAGTACTAACAACACCTGCTGCAGTACTAACAACACAGGCAACAACACCCGCTGCAGTACTAACAACACTGGCAACAACACCCGCTGCAGTATTAACAACACTGGCAACAACACCCGCTGCAGTATTAACAACACTGGCAACAACACCCGCTGCAGTACTAACAACACTGGCAAGAACACCCGCTGCAGTACTAACAACACTAGCAACAACACCTGCTGCAGTATTAACAACACTGGCAAAAACACCCGCTGTAGTACTAACAACACTGACAACACCCGTTGTAGTACTAACAACTCTGGCAACAACACCCGCTGCAGTATTAGCAACACTGGCAACAACACCCGCTGCAGTACTAACAACACTGGCAACAACACCCGCTTCAGTATTAACAACACTGGCAACAACACCTGCTGCAGTATTAACAACACTGGCAGCAACACCCCCTGCAGTATTAGCAACACTGGCAACAACACCTGCTGCAGTACTAACAACACTGGCAACAACACCCGCTGCAGTAATAACAACACCTGCTGTAGTACTAACAACACTGGCAACAACACCCGCTGCAGTATTAACAATACTGGCAACAACACCTGCTGCAGTATTTACAACACTGGCAACAACACCCGCTGCAGTACTAACAACACTGACTACACCCGCTGCAGTATCAACAACACTGGCAACAACACCTGCTGCAGTATTAACGACACTGACAACAACACCCGCTGCAATACTAACAACACTGGCAACAACACCTGCTGCAGTATTAACAACACTGGCAACAACACCTGCTGCAGTATTAACAACACTGGCAACAACACCTGCTGCAGTACTAACAACACTGGCAACAACACCCGCTGCAGTACTAACAACACTGGCAACACCATCCGCTGCAGTACTAACAACACTGGCAACAACACCCGCTGCAGTATTAACAACACTGGCAACAACACCCGCTGCAGTATTAACAACACTGGCAACAACACCTGCTGCAGTATTAACAACACTGGCAACAACACCCACTGCAGTACTAACAACACTGGCAATAACACCCGCTGCAGTATTAACAACACTGGCAACAACACCTGCTGCAGTATTAACAACACTGACAACACCCGCTGCAGTATTAACAACACTGGCAACAACACCTGCTGCAGTATTAACGACACTGGCACCAACACCCGCTGCAGTACTAACAACACTGGCAACAACACCTGCTGCAGTATTACCAACACTGGCAACAACACCTGCTGCAGTATTAACAACACTGGCAACAACACCTGCTGCAGTATTAACAACTATGGCAACAACACCTGCTGCAGTACTAACAACACTGGCAACAACTCCCGCTGCAGTACTAACAACTCTGGCAACAACACCCGCTGCAGTATTAACAACACTGGCAACAACACCCGCTGCAGTACTAACAACACTGGCAACAACACCCGCTGCAGTATTAACAACACTGGGAACAACACCCCCTGCAGTATTAGCAACACTGGCAACAACACCTGCTGCAGTACTAACAACACTGGCAGCAACACCCGCTGCAGTATTAACAACACTGGTAACAACACCCGCTGTAGTTCTAACAACACTGGCAACAACACCTGCTGCAGTATTAACAACACTGGCAACAACACCTGCTGCAGTACTAAGAACACTGACAACACCCGCTGCAGTATTAACAACACTGGCAACAACACCTGCTGCAGTATTAACGACACTGGCAACAACACCCGCTGCAGTACTAACAACACTGGCATCAACACCTGCTGCAGTATTAACAACACTGGCAACAACACCTGCTGCAGTATTAACAACACTGGCAACAACACCCGCTGCAGTACTAACAACACTGGCAACAACACCTGCTGCAGTACAAACAACACTGGCAACAACACCCGCTGCAGTACTAACAACACTGGCAACAACATCCGCTGCAGTACTAACAACACTGGCAACAACACCCGCTGCAGTATTAACAACACTGGCAACAACACCCGCTGCAGTATTAACAACACTGGCAACAACACCCGCTGTAGTACTAACAACACTGGCAACAACACCTGCTGCAGTACTAACAACACTGGCAACAACACCTGCTGCAGTACTAACAACACTGGCAACAACACCTGCTGCTGTACTAACAACACTGGCAACAACACCCGCTGCAGTACTAACAACTCTGGCAACAACACCCGCTGCAGTACTAACAACACTGGCCACAACACCCGCTGCAGTACTAACAACACTGGCAACAAAACCCGCTGCAGTACTAACAACACCTGCTGCAGTACTAACAACACTGGCAACAACACCTGCTACAGTACTAACAAAACTGGCAAGAACACCTGCTGCAGTACTAACAACACTGGCAACAACACCTGCTGCAGTACTAACAACACCTGCTGCAGTACTAACAACACCTGCTGCAGTACTAACAACACCTGCTGCAGTACTAACAACACTGGCAACAACACCCGCTGCAGTACTAACAACACAGGCAACAACACCTGCTGCAGTACTAACAACACTGGCAACAACACCTGCTGCAGTACTAACAACACCTGCGGCAGTACTAACAACACCTGCTGCAGTACTAACAACACTGGCAACAACACCTGCTGCAGTATTAACAACACTGGCAACAACACCTGCTGCAGTACTAACAACACCTGCTGCAGTACTAACAACACAGGCAACAACACCCGCTGCAGTACTAACAACACTGGCAACAACACCCGCTGCAGTATTAACAACACTGGCAACAACACCCGCTGCAGTATTAACAACACTGGCAACAACACCCGCTGCAGTACTAACAACACTGGCAAGAACACCCGCTGCAGTACTAACAACACTAGCAACAACACCTGCTGCAGTATTAACAACACTGGCAACAACACCCGCTGTAGTACTAACAACACTGACAACACCCGTTGTAGTACTAACAACTCTGGCAACAACACCCGCTGCAGTATTAGCAACACTGGCAACAACACCCGCTGCAGTACTAACAACACTGGCAACAACACCCGCTTCAGTATTAACAACACTGGCAACAACACCTGCTGCAGTATTAACAACACTGGCAGCAACACCCCCTGCAGTATTAGCAACACTGGCAACAACACCTGCTGCAGTACTAACAACACTGGCAACAACACCCGCTGCAGTAATAACAACACCCGCTGTAGTACTAACAACACTGGCAACAACACCTGCTGCAGTATTAACAACACTGGCAAAAACACCTGCTGCAGTACTAACAACACTGACAACACCCGCTGCAGTATTAACAACACTAGCAACAACACCTGCTGCAGTATTAACGACACTGGCAACAACACCCGCTGCAGTACTAACAACACTGGCAACAACACCTGCTGCAGTATTAACAACACTGGCAACAACACCTGCTGCAGTATTACCAACACTGGCAACAACACCCGCTGCAGTACTAACAACACTGACTACACCCGCTGCAGTATTAACAACACTGGCAACAACACCTGCTGCAGTATTAACGACACTGACAACAACACCCGCTGCAATACTAACAACACTGGCAACAACACCTGCTGCAGTATTAACAACACTGGCAACAACACCTGCTGCAGTATTAACAACACTGGCAACAACACCTGCTGCAGTACTAACAACACTGGCAACAACACCCGCTGCAGTACTAACAACACTGGCAACACCATCCGCTGCAGTACTAACAACACTGGCAACAACACCCGCTGCAGTATTAACAACACTGGCAACAACACCCGCTGCAGTATTAACAACACTGGCAACAACACCTGCTGCAGTATTAACAACACTGGCAACAACACCCACTGCAGTACTAACAACACTGGCAATAACACCCGCTGCAGTATTAACAACACTGGCAACAACACCTGCTGCAGTATTAACAACACTGACAACACCCGCTGCAGTATTAACAACACTGGCAACAACACCTGCTGCAGTATTAACGACACTGGCACCAACACCCGCTGCAGTACTAACAACACTGGCAACAACACCTGCTGCAGTATTACCAACACTGGCAACAACACCTGCTGCAGTATTAACAACACTGGCAACAACACCTGCTGCAGTATTAACAACTATGGCAACAACACCTGCTGCAGTACTAACAACACTGGCAACAACTCCCGCTGCAGTACTAACAACTCTGGCAACAACACCCGCTGCAGTATTAACAACACTGGCAACAACACCCGCTGCAGTACTAACAACACTGGCAACAACACCCGCTGCAGTATTAACAACACTGGGAACAACACCCCCTGCAGTATTAGCAACACTGGCAACAACACCTGCTGCAGTACTAACAACACTGGCAGCAACACCCGCTGCAGTATTAACAACACTGGTAACAACACCCGCTGTAGTACTAACAACACTGGCAACAACACCTGCTGCAGTATTAACAACACTGGCAACAACACCTGCTGCAGTACTAAGAACACTGACAACACCCGCTCCAGTATTAACAACACTGGCAACAACACCTGCTGCAGTATTAACGACACTGGCAACAACACCCGCTGCAGTACTAACAACACTGGCATCAACACCTGCTGCAGTATTAACAACACTGGCAACAACACCTGCTGCAGTATTAACAACACTGCCAACAACACCCGCTGCAGTACTAACAACACTGGCAACAACACCTGCTGCAGTACAAACAACACTGGCAACAACACCCGCTGCAGTACTAACAACACTGGCAACAACATCCGCTGCAGTACTAACAACACTGGCAACAACACCCGCTGCAGTATTAACAACACTGGCAACAACACCCGCTGCAGTATTAACAACACTGGCAACAACACCCGCTGTAGTACTAACAACACTGGCAACAACACCTGCTGCAGTACTAACAACACTGGCAACAACACCTGCTGCAGTACTAACAACACTGGCAACAACACCTGCTGCTGTACTAACAACACTGGCAACAACACCCGCTGCAGTACTAACAACTCTGGCAACAACACCCGCTGCAGTACTAACAACACTGGCCACAACACCCGCTGCAGTACTAACAACACTGGCAACAAAACCCTCTGCAGTACTAACAACACCTGCTGCAGTACTAACAACACTGGCAACAACACCTGCTACAGTACTAACAAAACTGGCAAGAACACCTGCTGCAGTACTAACAACACTGGCAACAACACCTGCTGCAGTACTAACAACACCTGCTGCAGTACTAACAACACCTGCTGCAGTACTAACAACACCTGCTGCAGTACTAACAACACTGGCAACAACACCCGCTGCAGTACTAACAACACAGGCAACAACACCTGCTGCAGTACTAACAACACTGGCAACAACACCTGCTGCAGTACTAACAACACCTGCGGCAGTACTAACAACACCTGCTGCAGTACTAACAACACTGGCAACAACACCTGCTGCAGTATTAACAACACTGGCAACAACACCTGCTGCAGTACTAACAACACCTGCTGCAGTACTAACAACACAGGCAACAACACCCGCTGCAGTACTAACAACACTGGCAACAACACCCGCTGCAGTATTAACAACACTGGCAACAACACCCGCTGCAGTATTAACAACACTGGCAACAACACCCGCTGCAGTACTAACAACACTGGCAAGAACACCCGCTGCAGTACTAACAACACTAGCAACAACACCTGCTGCAGTATTAACAACACTGGCAACAACACCCGCTGTAGTACTAACAACACTGACAACACCCGTTGTAGTACTAACAACTCTGGCAACAACACCCGCTGCAGTATTAGCAACACTGGCAACAACACCCGCTGCAGTACTAACAACACTGGCAACAACACCCGCTTCAGTATTAACAACACTGGCAACAACACCTGCTGCAGTATTAACAACACTGGCAGCAACACCCCCTGCAGTATTAGCAACACTGGCAACAACACCTGCTGCAGTACTAACAACACTGGCAACAACACCCGCTGCAGTAATAACAACACCCGCTGTAGTACTAACAACACTGGCAACAACACCTGCTGCAGTATTAACAACACTGGCAAAAACACCTGCTGGAGTACTAACAACACTGACAACACCCGCTGCAGTATTAACAACACTAGCAACAACACCTGCTGCAGTATTAACGACACTGGCAACAACACCCGCTGCAGTACTAACAACACTGGCAACAACACCTGCTGCAGTATTAACAACACTGGCAACAACACCTGCTGCAGTATTACCAACACTGGCAACAACACCCGCTGCAGTACTAACAACACTGGCAACAACTCCCGCTGCAGTATTAACAACACTGGCAACAACACCTGCTGCAGTATTAACAACACTGGCAACAACACCCACTGCAGTACTAACAACACTGGCAACAACACCCGCTGCAGTATTAACACTGGCAACAACACCTGCTGCAGTACTAACAACACTGGCAACAACACCTGCAGTACTAACAACACCTGCTGCAGTATTAACAACCCTGGCAACAACACCCGCTGCAGTACTAACAACACTGGCAACAACACCCGCTGCAGTATTAACAATACTGGCAACAACACCTGCTGCAGTATTTACAACACTGGCAACAACACCCGCTGCAGTACTAACAACACTGACTACACCCGCTGCAGTATTAACAACACTGGCAACAACACCTGCTGCAGTATTAACGACACTGACAACAACACCCGCTGCAATACTAACAACACTGGCAACAACACCTGCTGCAGTATTAACAACACTGGCAACAACACCTGCTGCAGTACTAACAACACTGGCAACAACACCCGCTGCAGTACTAACAACACTGGCAACACCATCCGCTGCAGTACTAACAACACTGGCAACAACACCCGCTGCAGTATTAACAACACTGGCAACAACACCCGCTGCAGTATTAACAACACTGGCAACAACACCTGCTGCAGTATTAACAACACTGGCAACAACACCCGCTGCAGTACTAACAACACTGGCAATAACACCCGCTGCAGTATTAACAACACTGGCAACAACACCTGCTGCAGTATTAACAACACTGACAACACCCGCTGCAGTATTAACAACACTGGCAACAACACCTGCTGCAGTATTAACGACACTGGCACCAACACCCGCTGCAGTACTAACAACACTGGCAACAACACCTGCTGCAGTATTACCAACACTGGCAACAACACCTGCTGCAGTATTAACAACACTGGCAACAACACCTGCTGCAGTATTAACAACTATGGCAACAACACCTGCTGCAGTACTAACAACACTGGCAACAACACCCGCTGCAGTACTAACAACTCTGGCAACAACACCCGCTGCAGTATTAACAACACTGGCAACAACACCCGCTGCAGTACTAACAACACTGGCAACAACACCCGCTGCAGTATTAACAACACTGGGAACAACACCCCCTGCAGTATTAGCAACACTGGCAACAACACCTGCTGCAGTACTAACAACACTGGCAGCAACACCCGCTGCAGTATTAACAACACTGGTAACAACACCCGCTGTGGTACTAACAACACTGGCAACAACACCTGCTGCAGTATTAACAACACTGGCAACAACACCTGCTGCAGTACTAAGAACACTGACAACACCCGCTGCAGTATTAACAACACTGGCAACAACACCTGCTGCAGTATTAACGACACTGGCAACAACACCCGCTGCAGTACTAACAACACTGGCAACAACACCTGCTGCAGTATTAACAACACTGGCAACAACACCTGCTGCAGTATTAACAACACTGGCAACAACACCCGCTGCAGTATTAACAACACTGGCAACAACACCCGCTGCAGTATTAACAACACTGGCAACAACACCCGCTGCAGTACTAACAACACTGGCAAGAACACCCGCTGCAGTACTAACAACACTAGCAACAACACCTGCTGCAGTATTAACAACACTGGCAACAACACCCGCTGTAGTACTAACAACACTGACAACACCCGTTGTAGTACTAACAACTCTGGCAACAACACCCGCTGCAGTATTAGCAACACTGGCAACAACACCCGCTGCAGTACTAACAACACTGGCAACAACACCCGCTTCAGTATTAACAACACCGGCAACAACACCTGCTGCAGTATTAACAACACTGGCAGCAACACCCCCTGCAGTATTAGCAACACTGGCAACAACACCTGCTGCAGTACTAACAACACTGGCAACAACACCCGCTGCAGTAATAACAACACCCGCTGTAGTACTAACAACACTGGCAACAACACCTGCTGCAGTATTAACAACACTGGCAACAACACCTGCTGCAGTACTAACAACACTGACAACACCCGCTGCAGTATTAACAACACTAGCAACAACACCTGCTGCAGTATTAACGACACTGGCAACAACACCCGCTGCAGTACTAACAACACTGGCAACAACACCTGCTGCAGTATTAACAACACTGGCAACAACACCTGCTGCAGTATTACCAACACTGGCAACAACACCCGCTGCAGTACTAACAACACTGGCAACAACTCCCGCTGCAGTATTAACAACACTGGCAACAACACCTGCTGCAGTATTAACAACACTGGTAACAACACCCACTGCAGTACTAACAACACTGGCAACAACACCCGCTGCAGTATTAACACTGGCAACAACACCTGCTGCAGTACTAACAACACTGGCAACAACACCTGCAGTACTAACAACACCTGCTGCAGTATTAACAACCCTGGCAACAACACCCGCTGCAGTACTAACAACACTGGCAACAACACCCGCTGCAGTATTAACAATACTGGCAACAACACCTGCTGCAGTATTTACAACACTGGCAACAACACCCGCTGCAGTACTAACAACACTGACTACACCCGCTGCAGTATTAACAACACTGGCAACAACACCTGCTGCAGTATTAACGACACTGACAACAACACCCGCTGCAATACTAACAACACTGGCAACAACACCTGCTGCAGTATTAACAACACTGGCAACAACACCTGCTGCAGTACTAACAACACTGGCAACAACACCCGCTGCAGTACTAACAACACTGGCAAAACCATCCGCTGCAGTACTAACAACACTGGCAACAACACCCGCTGCAGTATTAACAACACTGGCAACAACACCCGCTGCAGTATTAACAACACTGGCAACAACACCTGCTGCAGTATTAACAACACTGGCAACAACACCTGCTGCAGTACTAACAACACTGGCAATAACACCCGCTGCAGTATTAACAACACTGGCAACAACACCTGCTGCAGTATTAACAACACTGACAACACCCGCTGCAGTATTAACAACACTGGCAACAACACCTGCTGCAGTATTAACGACACTGGCACCAACACCCGCTGCAGTACTAACAACACTGGCAACAACACCTGCTGCAGTATTACCAACACTGGCAACAACACCTGCTGCAGTATTACCAACACTGGCAACAACACCTGCTGCAGTATTAACAACACTGGCAACAACACCTGCTGCAGTATTAACAACTATGGTAACAACACCTGCTGCAGTACTAACAACACTGGCAACAACACCCGCTGCAGTACTAACAACTCTGGCAACAACACCCGCTGCAGTATTAACAACACTGGCAACAACACCCGCTGCAGTACTAACAACACTGGCAACAACACCCGCTGCAGTATTAACAACACTGAGAACAACACCCCCTGCAGTATTAGCAACACTGGCAACAACACCTGCTGCAGTACTAACAACACTGGCAGCAACACCCGCTGCAGTATTAACAACACTGGTAACAACACCCGCTGTAGTACTAACAACACTGGCAACAACACCTGCTGCAGTATTAACAACACTGGCAACAACACCTGCTGCAGTACTAAGAACACTGACAACACCCGCTGCAGTATTAACAACACTGGCAACAACACCTGCTGCAGTATTAACGACACTGGCAACAACACCCGCTGCAGTACTAACAACACTGGCAACAACACCTGCTGCAGTATTAACAACACTGGCAACAACACCTGCTGCAGTATTAACAACACTGGCAACAACACCCGCTGCAGTATTAACAACACTGGCAACAACACCCGCTGCAGTATTAACAACACTGGCAACAACACCCGCTGCAGTACTAACAACACTGGCAAGAACACCCGCTGCAGTACTAACAACACTAGCAACAACACCTGCTGCAGTATTAACAACACAGGCAACAACACCCGCTGTAGTACTAACAACACTGACAACACCCGTTGTAGTACTAACAACTCTGGCAACAACACCCGCTGCAGTATTAGCAACACTGGCAACAACACCCGCTGCAGTACTAACAACACTGGCAACAACACCCGCTTCAGTATTAACAACACTGGCAACAACACCTGCTGCAGTATTAACAACACTGGCAGCAACACCCCCTGCAGTATTAGCAACACTGGCAACAACACCTGCTGCAGTACTAACAACACTGGCAACAACACCCGCTGCAGTAATAACAACACCCGCTGTAGTACTAACAACACTGGCAACAACACCTGCTGCAGTATTAACAACACTGGCAACAACACCTGCTGCAGTACTAACAACACTGACAACACCCGCTGCAGTATTAACAACACTAGCAACAACACCTGCTGCAGTATTAACGACACTGGCAACAACACCCGCTGCAGTACTAACAACACTGGCAACAACACCTGCAGCAGTATTAACAACACTGGCAACAACACCTGCTGCAGTATTACCAACACTGGCAACAACACCCGCTGCAGTACTAACAACACTGGCAACAACTCCCGCTGCAGTATTAACAACACTGGCAACAACACCTGCTGCAGTATTAACAACACTGGCAACAACACCCACTGCAGTACTAACAACACTGGCAACAACACCCGCTGCAGTATTAACACTGGCAACAACACCTGCTGCAGTATTAACAACACTGGCAACAACACCTGCTGCAGTATTAACAACTATGGCAACAACACCTGCTGCAGTACTAACAACACTGGCAACAACACCCGCTGCAGTACTAACAACTCTGGCAACAACACCCGCTGCAGTATTAACAACACTGGCAACAACACCCGCTGCAGTACTAACAACACTGGCAACAACACCCGCTGCAGTATTAACAACACTGGGAACAACACCCCCTGCAGTATTAGCAACACTGGCAACAACACCTGCTGCAGTACTAACAACACTGGCAACAACACCCGCTGCAGTATTAACAACACTGGTAACAACACCCGCTGTAGTACTAACAACACTGGCAACAACACCTGCTGCAGTATTAACAACACTGGCAACAACACCTGCTGCAGTACTAAGAACACTGACAACACCCGCTGCAGTATTAACAACACTGGCAACAACACCTGCTGCAGTATTAACGACACTGGCAACAACACCCGCTGCAGTACTAACAACACTGGCAACAACACCTGCTGCAGTATTAACAACACTGGCAACAACACCTGCTGCAGTATTAACAACACTGGCAACACCCGCTGCAGTACTAACAACACTGGCAACAACACCCGCTGCAGTATTAACAACACTGGCAACAACACCTGCTGCAGTATTAACAACACTGGCAACAACACCCGCTGCAGTACTAACAACACTGGCAACCACACCCGCTGCAGTATTAACAACACTGGCAACAACACCTGCTGCAGTATTAACAACACTGGCAACAACACCTGCTGCAGTACTAACAACACTGGCAACAACACCTTCTGCAGTACTAACAATACCTGCAGCAGTATTAACAACACTGGCAACAACACCCGCTGCAGTACTAACAACACTGGCAACAACACCCGCTGCAGTATTAACAATACTGGCAACAACACCTGCTGCAGTATTAACAACACTGGCAAAAACACCTGCTGCAGTACTAACAACACTGGCAACAACACCCGCTGCAGTACTAACAACACTGGCAACAACATCCGCTGCAGTACTAGCAACACTGGCAACAACACCCGCTGCAGTATTAACAACACTGGCAACAACACCCGCTGCAGTATTAACAACTCTGGCAACAACACCCGCTGTAGTACTAACAACACTGGCAACAACACCCGCTGCAGTATTAACAACACTGGCAACAACACCTGCTGCAGTACTAACAACACTGGCAACAACACCCGCTGCAGTACTAACAACTCTGGCAACAACACCTGCTGCAGTACTAACAACACTGGCCACAACACTTGCTGCAGTACTAACAACACTGGCAACAACACCCGCTGCAGTACTAACAACACCTGCTGCAGTACTAACAACACTGGCAACAACACCTGCAGCAGTACTAACAACACTGGCAACAACACCTGCTGCAGTACTAACAACACTGGCAACAACACCTGCTGCAGTACTAACAACACCTGCTGCAGTACTAACAACACCTGCTGCAGTACCAACAACACTGGCAACAACACCTGCTGCAGTACTAGCAACACCTGCTGCAGTACTAACAACACCTGCTGCAGTACTAACAACACTGGCAACAACACCTGCTGCAGTAATAACAACACCTGCTGCAGTACTAACAACACCTGCTGCAGTACTAACAATGGCAACAACACCTGCTGCAGTACTAACAACACTGGCAACAACACCTGCTGCAGTACTAACAACACCTGCTGCAGTACTAACAACACTAGCAACAACACCTGCTGCAGTACTAACAACACTGGCAACAACACCCGCTTCAGTACTAACAACACAGGCAACAAAACCTGCTGCAGTATTAACAACACTGGCAACAACACCTGCTGCAATATTAACAACACTGGCAACAACACCTGCTGCAGTACTAACAACACTGGCAACAACACCTGCTGCAGTTCTAACAACACTGGCAACAACACCTGCAGTACTAACAACACTGGCAACAACACCTGCTGCTGTACTAACAACACTGGCAACAACACCCACTGCAGTACTAACAACTCTGGCAACAACACCTGCTGCAGTACTATCAACACTGGCCACAACACCCGCTGCAGTACTAACAACACTGGCAACAACACCCGCTGCAGTACTAACAACACCTGCTGCAGTACTAACAACACTGGCAACAACACCTGCCGCAGTAAGTACTAACAACACTGGCAACAACACCTGCTGCAGTACTAACAACACCTGCTGCAGTACTAACAACACCTGCTGCAGTACTAACAACACCTGCTGCAGTACTAACAACACTGGCAACAACACCTGCTGCAGTACTAACAACACTGGCAAAAACACCCGCTGCAGTACTAACAACACTGGCTACAACACCTGCTGCAGTACTAACAACACTGGCAACAACACCTGCTGCAGTACTAACAACACCTGCTGCAGTACTAACAACACCTGCTGCAGTACTAACAACACCTGCTGCAGTACTAACAACACTGGCAACAACATCTGCTGCAGTACTAACAACACTGGCAAAAATCCCCGCTGCAGTACTAACAACACTGGCAACAACATCCGCTGCAGTACTAGCAACACTGGCAACAACACCCGCTGCAGTATTAACAACACTGGCAACAACACCCGCTGCAGTATTAACAACTCTGGCAACAACACCCGCTGTAGTACTAACAACACTGGCAACAACACCCGCTGCAGTATTAACAACACTGGCAACAACACCTGCTGCAGTACTAACAACACTGGCAACAACACCCGCTGCAGTACTAACAACACTGGCAACAACACCCGCTGCAGTATTAACAACACTGGCAACAACACCTGCTGCAGTATTAACAACACTGGCAACAACACCTGCTGCAATATTAACAACACTGGCAACAACACCTGCTGCAATACTAACAACACTGGCAACAACACCTGCAGTACTAACAACACTGACAACAACACCTGCTGCAGTACTAACAACACTGGCAACAACACCTGCTGCTGTACTAACAACACTGGCAACAACACCCGCTGCAGTACTAACAACTCTGACAACAACACCTGCTGCAGTACTAACAACACTGGCCACAACACCCGCTGCAGTACTAACAACACTGGCAACAACACCCGCTGCAGTACTAACAACACCTGCTGCAGTACTAACAACACTGGCAACAACACCTGCAGCAGTACTAACAACACTGGCAACAACACCTGCTGCAGTACTAACAACACTGGCAACAACACCTGCTCCAGTACTAACAACACCTGCTGCAGTACTAACAACACCTGCTGCAGTACTAACAACACTGGCAACAACACCTGCTGCAGTACTAGCAACACCTGCTGCAGTACTAACAACACCTGCTGCAGTACTAACAACACTGGCAACAACACCTGCTGCAGTAATAACAACACCTGCTGCAGTACTAACAACACCTGCTGCAGTACTAACAATGGCAACAACACCTGCTGCAGTACTAACAACACTGGCAACAACACCTGCTGCAGTACTAACAACACCTGCTGCAGTACTAACAACACCTGCAGTACTAACAACACTGGCAACAACACCTGCTGCAGTACTAACAACACTGGCAACAACACCCGCTGCAGTACTAACAACACAGGCAACAAAACCTGCTGCAGTATTAACAACACTGGCAACAACACCTGCTGCAATATTAACAACACTGGCAACAACACCTGCTGCAGTACTAACAACACTGGCAACAACACCTGCTGCAGTTCTAACAACACTGGCAACAACACCTGCAGTACTAACAACACTGGCAACAACACCTGCTGCTGTACTAACAACACTGGCAACAACACCCACTGCAGTACTAACAACTCTGGCAACAACACCTGCTGCAGTACTATCAACACTGGCCACAACACCCGCTGCAGTACTAACAACACTGGCAACAACACCCGCTGCAGTACTAACAACACCTGCTGCAGTACTAACAACACTGGCAACAACACCTGCCGCAGTAAGTACTAACAACACTGGCAACAACACCTGCTGCAGTACTAACAACACCTGCTGCAGTACTAACAACACCTGCTGCAGTACTAACAACACCTGCTGCAGTACTAACAACACTGGCAACAACACCTGCTGCAGTACTAACAACACTGGCAAAAACACCCGCTGCAGTACTAACAACACTGGCTACAACACCTGCTGCAGTACTAACAACACTGGCAACAACACCTGCTGCAGTACTAACAACACCTGCTGCAGTACTAACAACACCTGCTGCAGTACTAACAACACTGGCAACAACATCTGCTGCAGTACTAACAACACTGGCAAAAATCCCCGCTGCAGTACTAACAACACTGGCAACAACATCCGCTGCAGTACTAGCAACACTGGCAACAACACCCGCTGCAGTATTAACAACACTGGCAACAACACCCGCTGCAGTATTAACAACTCTGGCAACAACACCCGCTGTAGTACTAACAACACTGGCAACAACACCCGCTGCAGTATTAACAACACTGGCAACAACACCTGCTGCAGTACTAACAACACTGGCAACAACACCCGCTGCAGTACTAACAACACTGGCAACAACACCCGCTGCAGTATTAACAACACTGGCAACAACACCTGCTGCAGTATTAACAACACTGGCAACAACACCTGCTGCAATATTAACAACACTGGCAACAACACCTGCTGCAATACTAACAACACTGGCAACAACACCTGCAGTACTAACAACACTGACAACAACACCTGCTGCAGTACTAACAACACTGGCAACAACACCTGCTGCTGTACTAACAACACTGGCAACAACACCCGCTGCAGTACTAACAACTCTGGCAACAACACCTGCTGCAGTACTAACAACACTGGCCACAACACCCGCTGCAGTACTAACAACACTGGCAACAACACCCGCTGCAGTACTAACAACACCTGCTGCAGTACTAACAACACTGGCAACAACACCTGCAGCAGTACTAACAACACTGGCAACAACACCTGCTGCAGTACTAACAACACTGGCAACAACACCTGCTCCAGTACTAACAACACCTGCTGCAGTACTAACAACACCTGCTGCAGTACTAACAACACTGGCAACAACACCTGCTGCAGTACTAGCAACACCTGCTGCAGTACTAACAACACCTGCTGCAGTACTAACAACACTGGCAACAACACCTGCTGCAGTAATAACAACACCTGCTGCAGTACTAACAACACCTGCTGCAGTACTAACAATGGCAACAACACCTGCTGCAGTACTAACAACACTGGCAACAACACCTGCTGCAGTACTAACAACACCTGCTGCAGTACTAACAACACCTGCTGCAGTACTAACAACACTGGCAACAACACCTGCTGCAGTACTAACAACACTGGCAACAACACCCGCTGCAGTACTAACAACACAGGCAACAAAACCTGCTGCAGTATTAACAACACTGGCAACAACACCTGCTGCAATATTAACAACACTGGCAACAACACCTGCTGCAGTACTAACAACACTGGCAACAACACCTGCTGCAGTTCTAACAACACTGGCAACAACACCTGCAGTACTAACAACACTGGCAACAACACCTGCTGCTGTACTAACAACACTGGCAACAGCACCCACTGCAGTACTAACAACTCTGGCAACAACACCTGCTGCAGTACTATCAACACTGGCCACAACACCCGCTGCAGTACTAACAACACTGGCAACAACACCCGCTGCAGTACTAACAACACCTGCTGCAGTACTAACAACACTGGCAACAACACCTGCTGCAGTAAGTACTAACAACACTGGCAACAACACCTGCTGCAGTACTAACAACACCTGCTGCAGTACTAACAACACCTGCTGCAGTACTAACAACACCTGCTGCAGTACTAACAACACTGGCAACAACACCTGCTGCAGTACTAACACAACACTGGCAAAAACACCCGCTGCAGTACTAACAACACTGGCAACAACACCTCCTGCAGTACTAACAACACTGGCAACAACACCTGCTGCAGTACTAACAACACCTGCTGCAGTACTAACAACACCTGCTGCAGTACTAACAACACCTGCTGCAGTACTAACAACACTGGCAACAACACCTGCTGCAGTACTAACACAACACTGGCAAAAACACCCGCTGCAGTACTAACAACACTGGCAACAACACCTCCTGCAGTACTAACAACACTGGCAACAACACCTGCTGCAGTACTAACAACACCTGCTGCAGTACTAACAACACCTGCTGCAGTACTAACAACACTGGCAACAACATCTGCTGCAGTACTAACAACACTGGCAAAAATCCCCGCTGCAGTACTAACAACACTGGCAACAACACCTGCTACAGTACTAACAACACTGGCAACAACACCTGCTGCAGTACTAACAACACCTGCTGCAGTACTAACAACACCTGCTGCAGTACTAACAACACCTGCTGCAGTACTAACAACACCTGCTGCAGTACTAACAACACCTGATGCAGTACTAACAACACTGGCAACAACACCTGCTTCAGTACTAGCAACACCTGCTGCAGTACTAACAACACCTGCTGCAGTACTAACAAAACACTGGCAACAACACCTGCTGCAGTACTAACAACACCTGCTGCAGTACTAACAACACTGGCAACAACACCTGCTGCAGTACTAACACCACTGGCAACAACACCTGCTGCAGTACTAACAACACCTGCTGCAGTACTAACAACACCTGCTGCAGTACTAACAACACCTGCTGCAGTACTAACAACACTGGCAACAACACCTGTTGCAGTACTAACAACACTGGCAACAACACCCGCTGCAGTACTAACAACACTGGCAACAACACCTGCTGCAGTACTAACAACACTGGCAACAACACCTGCTGCAGTACTAACAACACTGGCAACAACACCTGCTGCAGTACTAACAACACTGGCAACAACACTTGCTGCAGTACTAACAACACTGGAAACAACACCTGCTGCAGTACTAACAACACTGGCAACAACACCTGCTGCAGTACTAACAACACTGGCAACAACACCTGCTGCAGTACTAACAACACTGACAACACCCGCTGCAGTATTAACAACACTAGCAACAACACCCGCTGCAGTATGAACGACACTGGCAACAACACCCGCTGCAGTACTAACAACACTGGCAACAACACCTTCTGCAGTATTAACAACACTGGCAACAACACCTGCTGCAGTATTACCAACACTGGCAACAACACCCGCTGCAGTACTAACAACACTGGCAACAACTCCCGCTGCAGTATTAACAACACTGGCAACAACACCTGCTGCAGTATTAACAACACTGGCAACAACACCCACTGCAGTACTAACAACACTGGCAACAACACCCGCTGCAGTATTAACACTGGCAACAACACCTGCTGCAGTACTAACAACACTGGCAACAACACCTGCAGTACTAACAACACCTGCTGCAGTATTAACAACCCTGGCAACAACACCCGCTGCAGTACTAACAACACTGGCAACAACACCCGCTGCAGTATTAAAAATACTGGCAACAACACCTGCTGCAGTATTAACAACACTGCCAACAACACCTGCTGCAGTACTAACAACACTGGCAACAACACCCGCTGCAGTACTAACAACACTGGCAACACCATCCGCTGCAGTACTAACAACACTGGCAACAACACCCGCTGCAGTATTAACAACACTGGCAACAACACCCGCTGCAGTATTAACAACACTGGCAACAACACCTGCTGCAGTATTAACAACACTGGCAACAACACCCGCTGCAGTACTAACAACACTGGCAATAACACCCGCTGCAGTATTAACAACACTGGCAACAACACCTGCTGCAGTATTAACAACACTAACAACACCCGCTGCAGTATTAACAACACTGGCAACAACACCTGCTGCAGTATTAACGACACTGGCAACAACACCCGCTGCAGTACTAACAACACTGGCAACAACACCTGCTGCAGTATTACCAACACTGGCAACAACACCTGCTGCAGTATTAACAACACTGGCAACAACACCTGCTGCAGTATTAACAACTATGGCAACAACACCTGCTGCAGTAATAACAACACTGGCAACAACACCCGCTGCAGTACTAACAACTCTGGCAACAACACCCGCTGCAGTATTAACAACACTGGCAACAACACCCGCTTCAGTACTAACAACACTGGCAACAACACCCGCTGCAGTATTAACAACACTGGGAACAACACCCCCTGCAGTATTAGCAACACTGGCAACAACACCTGCTGCAGTACTAACAACACTGGCAGCAACACCCGCTGCAGTATTAACAACACTGGTAACAACACCCGCTGTAGTACTAACAACACTGGCAACAACACCTGCTGCAGTATTAACAACACTGGCAACAACACCTGCTGCAGTACTAAGAACACTGACAACACCCGCTGCAGTATTAACAACACTGGCAACAACACCTGCTGCAGTATTAACAACACTGGCAACAACACCTGCTGCAGTACTAACAACACTGGCAACAACACCCGCTGCAGTACTAACAACACTGGCAACACCATCCGCTGCAGTACTAACAACACTGGCAACAACACCCGCTGCAGTATTAACAACACTGGCAACAACACCCGCTGCAGTATTAACAACACTGGCAACAACACCTGCTGCAGTATTAACAACACTGGCAACAACACCCGCTGCAGTACTAACAACACTGGCAATAACACCCTCTGCAGTATTAACAACACTGGCAACAACACCTGCTGCAGTATTAACAACACTGACAACACCCGCTGCAGTATTAACAACACTGGCAACAACACCTGCTGCAGTATTAACGACACTGGCACCAACACCTGCTGCAGTATTAACAACACTGGCAACAACACCTGCTGCAGTATTACCAACACTGGCAACAACACCCGCTGCAGTATTAACAACACTGGGAACAACACCCCCTGCAGTATTAGCAACACTGGCAACAACACCTGCTGCAGTACTAACAACACTGGCAGCAACACCCGCTGCAGTATTAACAACACTGGTAACAACACCCGCTGTAGTACTAACAACACTAGCAACAACACCTGCTGCAGTATTAACAACACTGGCAACAACACCTGCTGCAGTACTAAGAACACTGACAACACCCGCTGCAGTATTAACAACACTGGCAACAACACCTGCTGCAGTATTAACGACACTGGCAACAACATCCGCTGCAGTACTAACAACACTGGCAACAACACCTGCTGCAGTATTAACAACACTGGCAACAACACCTGCTGCAGTATTAACAACACTGGCAACAACACCCGCTGCAGTACTAACAACACTGGCAACAACACCCGCTGCAGTATTAACAACACTTGGAACAACACCTGCTGCAGTATTAACAACACTGGCAACAACACCCGCTGCAGTACTAACAACACTGGCAACCACACCCGCTGCAGTATTAACAACACTGGCAACAACACCTGCTGCAGTATTAACAACACTGGCAACAACACCTGCTGCAGTACTAACAACACTGGCAACAACACCTTCTGCAGTACTAACAACACCTGCAGCAGTATTAACAACACTGGCAACAACACCCGCTGCAGTACTAACAACACTGGCAACAACACCCGCTGCAGTATTAACAATACTGGCAACAACACCTGCTGCAGTATTAACAACACTGGCAACAACACCTGCTGCAGTACTAACAACACTGGCAACAACACCCGCTGTAGTACTAACAACACTGGCAACAACATCCGCTGCAGTACTAACAACACTGGCAACAACACCCGCTGCAGTATTAACAACACTGGCAACAACACCCGCTGCAGTATTAACAACTCTGGCAACAACACCCGCTGTAGTACTAACAACACTGGCAACAACGCCCGCTGCAGTATTAACAACACTGGCAACAACACCTGCTGCAGTACTAACAACACTGGCAACAACACCCGCTGCAGTACTAACAACACTGACAACAACACCCGCTGCAGTATTAACAACACTGGCAACAACACCTGCTGCAGTATTAACAACACTGGCAACAACACCTGCTGCAATATTAACAACACTGGCAACAACACCTGCTGCAATACTAACAACACTGGCAACAACACCTGCAGTACTAACAACACTGACAACAACACCTGCAGTACTAACAACACTGGCAACAACACCTGCTGCTGTACTAACAACACTGGCAACAACACCCGCTGCAGTACTAACAACTCTGGCAACAACACCTGCTGCAGTACTAACAACACTGGCCACAACACCCGCTGCAGTACTAACAACACTGGCAACAACACCCGCTGCAGTACTAACAACACCTGCTGCAGTACTAACAACACTGGCAACAACACCTGCAGCAGTACTAACAACACTGGCAACAACACCTGCTGCAGTACTAACAACACCTGCTGCAGTACTAACAACACCTGCTGCAGTACTAACAACACTGGCAACAACACCTGCTGCAGTACTAGCAACACCTGCTGCAGTACTAACAACACCTGCTGCAGTACTAACAACACTGGCAACAACACCTGCTGCAGTACTAACAACACCTGCTGCAGTACTAACAACACCTGCTGCAGTACTAACAACACTGGCAACAACACCTGCTGCAGTACTAACAACACTGGCAACAACACCCGCTGCAGTACTAACAACACAGGCAACAAAACCTGCTGCAGTATTAACAACACTGGCAACAACACCTGCTGCAATATTAACAACACTGGCAACAACACCTGCTGCAGTACTAACAACACTGGCAACAACACCTGCTGCAGTTCTAACAATACTGGCAACAACACCAGCAGTACTAACAACACTGGCAACAACACCTGCTGCTGTACTAACAACACTGGCAACAACACCCGCTGCAGTACTAACAACTCTGGCAACAACACCTGCTGCAGTACTATCAACACTGGCCACAACACCCGCTACAGTACTAACAACACTGGCAACAACACCCGCTGCAGTACTAACAACACCTGCTGCAGTACTAACAACACTGGCAACAACACCTGCTGCAGTAAGTACTAACAACACTGGCAACAACACCTGCTGCAGTACTAACAACACCTGCTGCAGTACTAACAACACCTGCTGCAGTACTAACAACACTGGCAACAACACCTGCTGCAGTACTAACAACACTGGCAAAAACACCCGCTGCAGTACTAACAACACTGCCAACAACACCTGCTGCAGTACTAACAACACTGGCAACAACACCTGCTGCAGTACTAACAACACCTGCTGCAGTACTAACAACACCTGCTGCAGTACTAACAACACTGGCAACAACACCTGCTGCAGTACTAACAACACTGGCAAAAATCCCCGCTGCAGTACTAACAACACTGGCAACAACACCTGCTACAGTACTAACAACACTGGCAACAACACCTGCTGCAGTACTAACAACACCTGCTGCAGTACTAACAACACCTGCTGCAGTACTAACAACACTGGCAACAACACCTGCTTCAGTACTAGCAACACCTGCTGCAGTACTAACAACACCTGCTGCAGTACTAACAACACTGGCAACAACACCTGCTGCAGTACTAACAACACCTGCTGCAGTACTAACAACACTGGCAACAACACCTGCTGCAGTACTAACAACACCTGCTGCAGTACTAACAACACCTGCTGCAGTACTAACAACACTGGCAACAACACCTGCTGCAGTACTAACAACACTGGCAACAACACCCGCTGCAGTACTAACAACACTGGCAACAACACCTGCTGCAGTACTAACAACACTGGCAACAACACCTGCTGCAGTACTAACAACACTGGCAACAACACCTGCTGCAGTACTAACAACACTGGCAACAACACTTGCTGCAGTACTAACAACACTGGAAACAACACCTGCTGCAGTACTAACAACACTGGCAACAACACCTGCTGCAGTACTAACAACACTGGCAACAACACCTGCTGCAGTACTAACAACACTGACAACACCCGCTGCAGTATTAACAACACTAGCAACAACACCTGCTGCAGTATTAACGACACTGGCAACAACACCCGCTGCAGTACTAACAACACTGGCAACAACACCTGCTGCAGTATTAACAACACTGGCAACAACACCTGCTGCAGTATTACCAACACTGGCAACAACACCCGCTGCAGTACTAACAACACTGGCAACAACTCCCGCTGCAGTATTAACAACACTGGCAACAACACCTGCTGCAGTATTAACAACACTGGCAACAACACCCACTGCAGTTCTAACAACACTGGCAACAACACCCGCTGCAGTATTAACACTGGCAACAACACCTGCTGCAGTACTAACAACACTGGCAACAACACCTGCAGTACTAACAACACCTGCTGCAGTATTAACAACCCTGGCAACAACACCCGCTGCAGTACTAACAACACTGGCAACAACACCCGCTGCAGTATTAACAATACTGGCAACAACACCTGCTGCAGTATTTACAACACTGGCAACAACACCCGCTGCAGTACTAACAACTCTGGCAACAACACCCGCTGCAGTATTAACAACACTGGCAACAACACCTGCTGCAGTATTAACGACACTGACAACAACACCCGCTGCAATACTAACAACACTGGCAACAACACCTGCTGCAGTATTAACAACACTGGCAACAACACCTGCTGCAGTATTAACAACACTGCCAACAACACCTGCTGCAGTACTAACAACACTGGCAACAACACCCGCTGCAGTACTAACAACACTGGCAACACCATCCGCTGCAGTACTAACAACACTGGCAACAACACCCGCTGCAGTATTAACAACACTGGCAACAACACCCGCTGCAGTATTAACAACACTGGCAACAACACCTGCTGCAGTATTAACAACACTGGCAACAACACCCGCTGCAGTACTAACAACACTGGCAATAACACCCGCTGCAGTATTAACAACACTGGCAACAACACCTGCTGCAGTATTAACAACACTGACAACACCCGCTGCAGTATTAACAACACTGGCAACAACACCTGCTGCAGTATTAACGACACTGGCAACAACACCCGCTGCAGTACTAACAACACTGGCAACACCACCTGCTGCAGTATTACCAACACTGGCAACAACACCTGCTGCAGTATTTACAACACGGGCAACAACACCTGCTGCAGTATTAACAACTATGGCAACAACACCTGCTGCAGTACTAACAACACTGGCAACAACACCCGCTGCAGTACTAACAACTCTGGCAACAACACCCGCTGCAGTATTAACAACACTGGCAACAACACCCGCTGCAGTACTAACAACACTGGCAACAACACCCGCTGCAGTATTAACAACACTGGGAACAACACCCCCTGCAGTATTAGCAACACTGGCAACAACACCTGCTGCAGTACTAACAACACTGGCAGCAACACCCGCTGCAGTATTAACAACACTGGTAACAACACCCGCTGTAGTACTAACAACACTGGCAACAACACCTGCTGCAGTATTAACAACACAGGCAACAACACCTGCTGCAGTACTAAGAACACTGACAACACCCGCTGCAGTATTAACACTGGCAACAACACCTGCTGCAGTATTAACGACACTGGCAACAACACCCGCTGCAGTACTAACAACACTGGCAACAACACCTGCTGCAGTATTAACAACACTGGCAACAACACCTGCTGCAGTATTAACAACACTGGCAACAACACCCGCTGCAGTACTAACAACACTGGCAACAACACCCGCTGCAGTATTAACAACACTGGCAACAACACCTGCTGCAGTATTAACAACACTGGCAACAACACCCGCTGCAGTACTAACAACACTGGCAACCACACCCGCTGCAGTATTAACAACACTGGCAACAGCACCTGCTGCAGTATTAACAACACTGGCAACAACACCTGCTGCAGTACTAACAACACTGGCAACAACACCTTCTGCAGTACTAACAACACCTGCAGCAGTATTAACAACACTGGCAACAACACCCGCTGCAGTACTAACAACACTGGCAACAACACCCGCTGCAGTATTAACAATACTGGCAACAACACCTGCTGCAGTATTAACAACACTGGCAACAACACCTGCTGCAGTACTAACAACACTGGCAACAACACCCGTTGCAGTACTAACAACACTGGCAACAACATCCGCTGCAGTACTAACAACACTGGCAACAACACCCGCTGCAGTATTACCAACACTGGCAACAACACCCGCTGCAGTATTAACAACTCTGGCAACAACACCCGCTGTAGTACTAACAACACTGGCAACAACACCCGCTGCAGTATTAACAACACTGGCAACAACACCTGCTGCAGTACTAACAACACTGGCAACAACACCCGCTGCAGTACTAACAACACTGGCAACAACACCCGCTGCAGTATTAACAACACTGGCAACAACACCTGCTGCAGTATTAACAACACTGGCAACAACACCTGCTGCAATATTAACAACACTGGCAACAACACCTGCTGCAATACTAACAACACTGGCAACAACACCTGCAGTATTAACAACACTGACAACAACACCTGCTGCAGTACTAACAACACTGGCAACAACACCTGCTGCTGTACTAACAACACTGGCAACTACACCCGCTGCAGTACTAACAACTCTGGCAACAACACCTGCTGCAGTACTAACAACACTGGCCACAACACCCGCTGCAGTATTAACAACACTGGCAACAACACCCGCTGCAGTACTAACAACACCTGCAGTACTAACAACACTGGCAACAACACCTGCTGCAGTACTAACAACACTGGCAACAACACCTGCTGCAGTACTAACAACACTGGCAACAACACCTGCTGCAGTACTAACAACACCTGCTGCAGTACTAACAACACTGGCAACAACACCTGCTGCAGTACTAACAACACTGGCAACAACACCTGCTGCAGTACTAACAACACTGGCAACAACACCTGCTGCAGTAATAACAACACCTGCTGCAGTACTAACAACACCTGCTGCAGTACTAACAATGGCAACAACACCTGCTGCAGTACTAACAACACTGGCAACAACACCTGCTGCAGTACTAACAACACCTGCTGCAGTACTAACAACACTGGCAGCAACACCCGCTGCAGTATTAACAACACTGGTAACAACACCCGCTGTAGTACTAACAACACTGGCAACAACACCTGCTGCAGTATTAACAACACTGGCAACAACACCTGCTGCAGTACTAAGAACACTGACAACACCCGCTGCAGTATTAACAACACTGGCAACAACACCTGCTGCAGTATTAACGACACTGGCAACAACACCCGCTGCAGTACTAACAACACTGGCAACAACACCTGCTGCAGTATTAACAACACTGGCAACAACACCTGCTGCAGTATTAACAACACTGGCAACAACACCCGCTGCAGTACTAACAACACTGGCAACAACACCCGCTGCAGTATTAACAACACTGGCAACAACACCTGCTGCAGTATGAACAACACTGGCAACAACACCCGCTGCAGTACTAACAACACTGGCAACCACACCCGCTGCAGTATTAACAACACTGGCAACAACACCTGCTGCAGTATTAACAACACTGGCAACAACACCTGCTGCAGTACTAACAACACTGGCAACAACACCCGCTGCAGTACTAACAACACTGGCAACACCATCCGCTGCAGTACTAACAACACTGGCAACAACACCCGCTGCAGTATTAACAACACTGGCAACAACACCCGCTGCAGTATTAACAACACTGGCAACAACACCTGCTGCAGTATTAACAACACTGGCAACAACACCCGCTGCAGTACTAACAACACTGGCAATAACACCCTCTGCAGTATTAACAACACTGGCAACAACACCTGCTGCAGTATTAACAACACTGACAACACCCGCTGCAGTATTAACAACACTGGCAACAACACCTGCTGCAGTATTAACGACACTGGCACCAACACCTGCTGCAGTATTAACAACACTGGCAACAACACCTGCTGCAGTATTACCAACACTGGCAACAACACCCGCTGCAGTATTAACAACACTGGGAACAACACCCCCTGCAGTATTAGCAACACTGGCAACAACACCTGCTGCAGTACTAACAACACTGGCAGCAACACCCGCTGCAGTATTAACAACACTGGTAACAACACCCGCTGTAGTACTAACAACACTAGCAACAACACCTGCTGCAGTATTAACAACACTGGCAACAACACCTGCTGCAGTACTAAGAACACTGACAACACCCGCTGCAGTATTAACAACACTGGCAACAACACCTGCTGCAGTATTAACGACACTGGCAACAACATCCGCTGCAGTACTAACAACACTGGCAACAACACCTGCTGCAGTATTAACAACACTGGCAACAACACCTGCTGCAGTATTAACAACACTGGCAACAACACCCGCTGCAGTACTAACAACACTGGCAACAACACCCGCTGCAGTATTAACAACACTTGGAACAACACCTGCTGCAGTATTAACAACACTGGCAACAACACCCGCTGCAGTACTAACAACACTGGCAACCACACCCGCTGCAGTATTAACAACACTGGCAACAACACCTGCTGCAGTATTAACAACACTGGCAACAACACCTGCTGCAGTACTAACAACACTGGCAACAACACCTTCTGCAGTACTAACAACACCTGCAGCAGTATTAACAACACTGGCAACAACACCCGCTGCAGTACTAACAACACTGGCAACAACACCCGCTGCAGTATTAACAATACTGGCAACAACACCTGCTGCAGTATTAACAACACTGGCAACAACACCTGCTGCAGTACTAACAACACTGGCAACAACACCCGCTGTAGTACTAACAACACTGGCAACAACATCCGCTGCAGTACTAACAACACTGGCAACAACACCCGCTGCAGTATTAACAACACTGGCAACAACACCCGCTGCAGTATTAACAACTCTGGCAACAACACCCGCTGTAGTACTAACAACACTGGCAACAACGCCCGCTGCAGTATTAACAACACTGGCAACAACACCTGCTGCAGTACTAACAACACTGGCAACAACACCCGCTGCAGTACTAACAACACTGACAACAACACCCGCTGCAGTATTAACAACACTGGCAACAACACCTGCTGCAGTATTAACAACACTGGCAACAACACCTGCTGCAATATTAACAACACTGGCAACAACACCTGCTGCAATACTAACAACACTGGCAACAACACCTGCAGTACTAACAACACTGACAACAACACCTGCAGTACTAACAACACTGGCAACAACACCTGCTGCTGTACTAACAACACTGGCAACAACACCCGCTGCAGTACTAACAACTCTGGCAACAACACCTGCTGCAGTACTAACAACACTGGCCACAACACCCGCTGCAGTACTAACAACACTGGCAACAACACCCGCTGCAGTACTAACAACACCTGCTGCAGTACTAACAACACTGGCAACAACACCTGCAGCAGTACTAACAACACTGGCAACAACACCTGCTGCAGTACTAACAACACCTGCTGCAGTACTAACAACACCTGCTGCAGTACTAACAACACTGGCAACAACACCTGCTGCAGTACTAGCAACACCTGCTGCAGTACTAACAACACCTGCTGCAGTACTAACAACACTGGCAACAACACCTGCTGCAGTACTAACAACACCTGCTGCAGTACTAACAACACCTGCTGCAGTACTAACAACACTGGCAACAACACCTGCTGCAGTACTAACAACACTGGCAACAACACCCGCTGCAGTACTAACAACACAGGCAACAAAACCTGCTGCAGTATTAACAACACTGGCAACAACACCTGCTGCAATATTAACAACACTGGCAACAACACCTGCTGCAGTACTAACAACACTGGCAACAACACCTGCTGCAGTTCTAACAATACTGGCAACAACACCAGCAGTACTAACAACACTGGCAACAACACCTGCTGCTGTACTAACAACACTGGCAACAACACCCGCTGCAGTACTAACAACTCTGGCAACAACACCTGCTGCAGTACTATCAACACTGGCCACAACACCCGCTACAGTACTAACAACACTGGCAACAACACCCGCTGCAGTACTAACAACACCTGCTGCAGTACTAACAACACTGGCAACAACACCTGCTGCAGTAAGTACTAACAACACTGGCAACAACACCTGCTGCAGTACTAACAACACCTGCTGCAGTACTAACAACACCTGCTGCAGTACTAACAACACTGGCAACAACACCTGCTGCAGTACTAACAACACTGGCAAAAACACCCGCTGCAGTACTAACAACACTGCCAACAACACCTGCTGCAGTACTAACAACACTGGCAACAACACCTGCTGCAGTACTAACAACACCTGCTGCAGTACTAACAACACCTGCTGCAGTACTAACAACACTGGCAACAACACCTGCTGCAGTACTAACAACACTGGCAAAAATCCCCGCTGCAGTACTAACAACACTGGCAACAACACCTGCTACAGTACTAACAACACTGGCAACAACACCTGCTGCAGTACTAACAACACCTGCTGCAGTACTAACAACACCTGCTGCAGTACTAACAACACTGGCAACAACACCTGCTTCAGTACTAGCAACACCTGCTGCAGTACTAACAACACCTGCTGCAGTACTAACAACACTGGCAACAACACCTGCTGCAGTACTAACAACACCTGCTGCAGTACTAACAACACTGGCAACAACACCTGCTGCAGTACTAACAACACCTGCTGCAGTACTAACAACACCTGCTGCAGTACTAACAACACTGGCAACAACACCTGCTGCAGTACTAACAACACTGGCAACAACACCCGCTGCAGTACTAACAACACTGGCAACAACACCTGCTGCAGTACTAACAACACTGGCAACAACACCTGCTGCAGTACTAACAACACTGGCAACAACACCTGCTGCAGTACTAACAACACTGGCAACAACACTTGCTGCAGTACTAACAACACTGGAAACAACACCTGCTGCAGTACTAACAACACTGGCAACAACACCTGCTGCAGTACTAACAACACTGGCAACAACACCTGCTGCAGTACTAACAACACTGACAACACCCGCTGCAGTATTAACAACACTAGCAACAACACCTGCTGCAGTATTAACGACACTGGCAACAACACCCGCTGCAGTACTAACAACACTGGCAACAACACCTGCTGCAGTATTAACAACACTGGCAACAACACCTGCTGCAGTATTACCAACACTGGCAACAACACCCGCTGCAGTACTAACAACACTGGCAACAACTCCCGCTGCAGTATTAACAACACTGGCAACAACACCTGCTGCAGTATTAACAACACTGGCAACAACACCCACTGCAGTACTAACAACACTGGCAACAACACCCGCTGCAGTATTAACACTGGCAACAACACCTGCTGCAGTACTAACAACACTGGCAACAACACCTGCAGTACTAACAACACCTGCTGCAGTATTAACAACCCTGGCAACAACACCCGCTGCAGTACTAACAACACTGGCAACAACACCCGCTGCAGTATTAACAATACTGGCAACAACACCTGCTGCAGTATTTACAACACTGGCAACAACACCCGCTGCAGTACTAACAACTCTGGCAACAACACCCGCTGCAGTATTAACAACACTGGCAACAACACCTGCTGCAGTATTAACGACACTGACAACAACACCCGCTGCAATACTAACAACACTGGCAACAACACCTGCTGCAGTATTAACAACACTGGCAACAACACCTGCTGCAGTATTAACAACACTGCCAACAACACCTGCTGCAGTACTAACAACACTGGCAACAACACCCGCTGCAGTACTAACAACACTGGCAACACCATCCGCTGCAGTACTAACAACACTGGCAACAACACCCGCTGCAGTATTAACAACACTGGCAACAACACCCGCTGCAGTATTAACAACACTGGCAACAACACCTGCTGCAGTATTAACAACACTGGCAACAACACCCGCTGCAGTACTAACAACACTGGCAATAACACCCGCTGCAGTATTAACAACACTGGCAACAACACCTGCTGCAGTATTAACAACACTGACAACACCCGCTGCAGTATTAACAACACTGGCAACAACACCTGCTGCAGTATTAACGACACTGGCAACAACACCCGCTGCAGTACTAACAACACTGGCAACACCACCTGCTGCAGTATTACCAACACTGGCAACAACACCTGCTGCAGTATTTACAACACGGGCAACAACACCTGCTGCAGTATTAACAACTATGGCAACAACACCTGCTGCAGTACTAACAACACTGGCAACAACACCCGCTGCAGTACTAACAACTCTGGCAACAACACCCGCTGCAGTATTAACAACACTGGCAACAACACCCGCTGCAGTACTAACAACACTGGCAACAACACCCGCTGCAGTATTAACAACACTGGGAACAACACCCCCTGCAGTATTAGCAACACTGGCAACAACACCTGCTGCAGTACTAACAACACTGGCAGCAACACCCGCTGCAGTATTAACAACACTGGTAACAACACCCGCTGTAGTACTAACAACACTGGCAACAACACCTGCTGCAGTATTAACAACACAGGCAACAACACCTGCTGCAGTACTAAGAACACTGACAACACCCGCTGCAGTATTAACACTGGCAACAACACCTGCTGCAGTATTAACGACACTGGCAACAACACCCGCTGCAGTACTAACAACACTGGCAACAACACCTGCTGCAGTATTAACAACACTGGCAACAACACCTGCTGCAGTATTAACAACACTGGCAACAACACCCGCTGCAGTACTAACAACACTGGCAACAACACCCGCTGCAGTATTAACAACACTGGCAACAACACCTGCTGCAGTATTAACAACACTGGCAACAACACCCGCTGCAGTACTAACAACACTGGCAACCACACCCGCTGCAGTATTAACAACACTGGCAACAGCACCTGCTGCAGTATTAACAACACTGGCAACAACACCTGCTGCAGTACTAACAACACTGGCAACAACACCTTCTGCAGTACTAACAACACCTGCAGCAGTATTAACAACACTGGCAACAACACCCGCTGCAGTACTAACAACACTGGCAACAACACCCGCTGCAGTATTAACAATACTGGCAACAACACCTGCTGCAGTATTAACAACACTGGCAACAACACCTGCTGCAGTACTAACAACACTGGCAACAACACCCGTTGCAGTACTAACAACACTGGCAACAACATCCGCTGCAGTACTAACAACACTGGCAACAACACCCGCTGCAGTATTACCAACACTGGCAACAACACCCGCTGCAGTATTAACAACTCTGGCAACAACACCCGCTGTAGTACTAACAACACTGGCAACAACACCCGCTGCAGTATTAACAACACTGGCAACAACACCTGCTGCAGTACTAACAACACTGGCAACAACACCCGCTGCAGTACTAACAACACTGGCAACAACACCCGCTGCAGTATTAACAACACTGGCAACAACACCTGCTGCAGTATTAACAACACTGGCAACAACACCTGCTGCAATATTAACAACACTGGCAACAACACCTGCTGCAATACTAACAACACTGGCAACAACACCTGCAGTATTAACAACACTGACAACAACACCTGCTGCAGTACTAACAACACTGGCAACAACACCTGCTGCTGTACTAACAACACTGGCAACTACACCCGCTGCAGTACTAACAACTCTGGCAACAACACCTGCTGCAGTACTAACAACACTGGCCACAACACCCGCTGCAGTATTAACAACACTGGCAACAACACCCGCTGCAGTACTAACAACACCTGCAGTACTAACAACACTGGCAACAACACCTGCTGCAGTACTAACAACACTGGCAACAACACCTGCTGCAGTACTAACAACACTGGCAACAACACCTGCTGCAGTACTAACAACACCTGCTGCAGTACTAACAACACTGGCAACAACACCTGCTGCAGTACTAACAACACTGGCAACAACACCTGCTGCAGTACTAACAACACTGGCAACAACACCTGCTGCAGTAATAACAACACCTGCTGCAGTACTAACAACACCTGCTGCAGTACTAACAATGGCAACAACACCTGCTGCAGTACTAACAACACTGGCAACAACACCTGCTGCAGTACTAACAACACCTGCTGCAGTACTAACAACACTGGCAACAACACTTGCTGCAGTACTAACAACACTGGCAACAACACCCGCTGCAGTACTAACAACACAGGCAACAAAACCTGCTGCAGTATTAACAACACTGGCAACAACACCTGCTGCAATATTAACAACACTGGCAACAAAACCTGCTGCAGTACTAACAACACTGGCAACAACACCTGCTGCAGTTCTAACAACACTGGCAACAACACCTGCAGTACTAACAACACTGTCAACAACACCTGCTTCTGTACTAACAACACTGTCAACAACACCCGCTGCAGTACTAACAACTCTGGCAACAACACCTGCTGCAGTACTATCAACACTGGCCACAACACCCGCTGCAGTACTAACAACAATGGCAACAACACCGCTGCAGTACTAACAACACCTGCTGCAGTACTAACAACACTGGCAACAACACCTGCTGCAGTACTAACATCACTGGCAACAACACCTGCTGCAGTACTAACAACACCTGCTGCAGTACTAACAACACCTGCTGCAGTACTAACAACACCTGCTGCAGTACTAACAACACTGGCAACAACACCTGCTGCAGTACTAACAACACTGGCAAAAACACCCGCTGCAGTACTAACAACACTGGCAACAACACCTGCTGCAGTACTAACAACACTGGCAACAACACCTGCTGCAGTACTAACAACACCTGCTGCAGTACTAACAACACCTGCTGCAGTATTAACAACACTGGCAACAACACCTGCTGCAGTACTAACATCACTGGCAACAACACCTGCTGCAGTACTAACAACACCTGCTGCAGTACTAACAACACCTGCTGCAGTACTAACAACACCTGCTGCAGTACTAACAACACCTGCTGCAGTACTAACAACACTGGCAACAACACCTGCTGCAGTACTAACAACACTGGCAAAACACCCGCTGCAGTACTAACAACACTGGCAACAACACCTGCTACAGTACTAACAACACTGGCAACAACACCTGCTGCAGTACTAACAACACCTGCTGCAGTACTAACAACACCTGCTGCAGTACTAACAACACTGGCAACAACACCTGCTTCAGTACTAGCAACACCTGCTGCAGTACTAACAACACCTGCTGCAGTACTAACAACACTGGCAACAACACCTGCTGCAGTACTAACAACACTGGCAACAACACCTGCTGCAGTACTAACAACACTGGCAACAACACCTGCTGAAGTACTAACAACACCTGCTGCAGTACTAACAACACCTGCTGCAGTACTAACAACACTGGCAACAACACCTGCTGCAGTACTAACAACACTGGCAACAACACCTGCTGCAGTACTAACAACACCTGCTGCAGTACTAACAACACTGGCAACAACACCTGCTGCAGTACTAGCAACACCTGCTGCAGTACTAACAACACCTGCTGCAGTACTAACAACACTGGCAACAACACCTGCTGCAGTAATAACAACACCTGCTGCAGTACTAACAACACCTGCTGCAGTAATAACAACACCTGCTGCAGTACTAACAACACCTGCTGCAGTACTAACAATGGCAACAACACCTGCTGCAGTACTAACAACACTGGCAACAACACCTGCTGCAGTATTAACAACACCTGCTGCAGTACTAACAACACTGGCAACAACACTTGCTGCAGTACTAACAACACTGGCAACAACACCCGCTGCAGTACTAACAACACAGGCAACAAAACCTGCTGCAGTATTAACAACACTGGCAACAACACCTGCTGCAATATTAACAACACTGGCAACAACACCTGCTGCAGTACTAACAACACTGGCAACAACACCTGCTGCAGTTCTAACAACACTGGCAACAACACCTGCAGTACTAACAACACTGGCAACAACACCTGCTGCTGTACTAACAACACTGGCAACAACACCCGCTGCAGTACTAACAACTCTGGCAACAACACCTGCTGCAGTACTATCAACACTGGCCACAACACCCGCTGCAGTACTAACAACACTGGCAACAACACCCGCTGCAGTACTAACAACACCTGCTGCAGTACTAACAACACTGGCAACAACACCTGCTGCAGTACTAACATCACTGGCAACAACACCTGCTGCAGTACTAACAACACCTGCTGCATTACTAACAACACCTGCTGCAGTACTAACAACACTGGCAACAACACCTGCTGCAGTACTAACAACACTGGCAAAAACACCCGCTGCAGTACTAACAACACTGGCAACAACACCTGCTGCAGTACTAACAACACTGGCAACAACACCTGCTGCAGTACTAACAACACTGGCAACAACACCTGCTGCAGTACTAACAACACTGGCAACAACACCTGCTGCAGTACTAACAACACTGGCAAAAACACCCGCTGCAGTACTAACAACACTGGCAACAACACCTGCTACAGTACTAACAACACTGGCAACAACACCTGCTGCAGTACTAACAACACCTGCTGCAGTACTAACAACACCTGCAGTACTAACAACACTGGCAACAACACCTGCTTCAGTACTAGCAACATCTGCTGCAGTACTAACAACACCTGCTGCAGTACTAACAACACTGGCAACAACACCTGCTGCAGTACTAACAACACTGGCAACAACACCTGCTGCAGTACTAACAACACTGGCAACAACACCTGCTGAAGTACTAACAACACCTGCTGCAGTACTAACAACACTGGCAACAACACCTGCTGTAGTACTAACAACACTGGCAACAACACCCTCTGCAGTACTAACAACACTGGCAACAACACCTGCTGCAGTACTAACAACACTGGCAACAACACCTGCTGCAGTACTAACAACACTGGCAACAACACCTGCTGCAGTACTAACAACACTGGCAACAACACTTGCTGCTGTACTAACAACACTGGCAACAACACCCGCTGCAGTACTAACAACACTGGCAACAACACCTGCTGCAGTATTAACAACACTGGCAACAACACCTGCTGCAGTACTAACAACACTGGCAAAAACACCCGCTGCAGTACTAACAACACTGGCAACAACACCTGCTGCAGTACTAACAACACTGGCAACAACACCTGCTGCAGTACTAACAACACCTGCTGCAGTATTAACAACACCTGCTGCAGTACTAACAACACCTGCTGCAGTACTAACAACACTGGCAACAACACCTGCTGCAGTACTAACAACACTGGCAAAAACACCCGCTGCAGTACTAACAACACTGGCAACAACACCTGCTACAGTACTAACAACACTGGCAACAACACCTGCTGCAGTACTAACAACACCTGCTGCAGTACTAACAACACCTGCTGCAGTACTAACAACACTGGCAACAACACCTGCTGCAGTACTAACAACACTGGCAAAAACACCCGCTGCAGTACTAACAACACTGGCAACAACACCTGCTACAGTACTAACAACACTGGCAACAACACCTGCTGCAGTACTAACAACACCTGCTGCAGTACTAACAACACCTGCTACAGTACTAACAACACTGGCAACAACACCTGCTGCAGTACTAACAACACCTGCTGCAGTACTAACAACACCTGCTGCAGTACTAACAACACTGGCAACAACACCTGCTGCAGTACTAACAACACTGGCAACAACACCCGCTGCAGTACTAACAACACTGGCAACAACACCTGCTGCAGTACTAACTACACTGGCAACAACACCTGCTCCAGTACTAACAACACTGGCAACAACACCTGCTGCAGTACTAACAACACTGGCAACAACACCTGCTGCAGTACTAACAACACTGGGGGCTCAACACTCAGGTGAGTGACTGGCTGCCCATCACTGCAGTGTCCTGTAAGTTATCTATGGTGACCCACCTCCCGTAAACCCCGCCCCTCCATCTTCAACATCCCTCACAGGTTATGGAACTCTGTTGTTCAATATAATTTAAGGCTATTCAGGTAAACAAACAAAACATTTACCAAAATGTCTCCCACAGAATGTCTAGTCACTGTAGCCACGCCATCCTAACCTGTCCTAGAGAGGAGTTAAAGACAAATAGTTAATACTATTTCAATATGGTAAGATCTCTCACATTTTAATATTTATGTTATGAAGTTAAACATATACACTCATATAAACTGTTGAATAACAGTTATTGGAATATATCTGGCTGTCTTTGTGTCTTAATAGTCAACTAGTATGTCTTAAACAAATCCACAAGGGCTGTGACGAGGGTTCGAACCTTCGTCCGAGAGGACCCCAGGCGCGCCTTAATCGACTGAGCTACGACATGGTCAAAAGAATTGCAACTGGGAAATCCACTTGACCTACCATGGATGCTGCAGTCTCTCCAGAGAGAGACTTGGAGAGACTCTCGGAGAGACTGCAGGATCCGTGGCCGGTCAAGTTGATTTCCAGGTTGAAATTTTTTTGACCATGTCGTAGCTCAGTCGATTAAGGCGCTTCTGGGATTCTCTCGGAGGTAGGTTCGAACATTCATCACGGCCCTTGTGGATTTGTTCATCTGATGCATCACGCTATTGTGGTTTCTGTGTGTAGTATAGTAATAGTGGGCTGAATTTAATACTATAAAACAAGTTTTACACATAAAATAAATTTGTTGATACACATCAATGCTTAAGTATTACAGTTGACTCAAGTTTGTAAGAGAAATGCATCCCTGGTACGCTGGGAACGTGAAGTATTACCTTACAACTGCAAGTGAGGTGGATAACAAGACTAGCTGTAAGATGTGGAATAAGACAAAGTATTATCTATACACACAGAAATCACAATAACGTGATAAATCAAGATGGAATATGAATATATCAAGATATATCTATCCGGTGTGTAAAACCCCTGTTAGGCTTCGGAGAAGCTTCGGGATCCTCGTGAGGGCAGTAGCACTCCAGGTTCCAATTCTTTTGACCATGTCTTAGTACAGTTGACTAAGGAGTAGCTGGGGGACATCCCGTGCGTAGGTTCGAACCCTCATCACGGCCCTTGTGGAATTGTTCAAAGTATTATCTATTTAACAATACAAGAAACATTGGTCCACGTAACGAAGTCTGTTATTAATTTCATTATATCGCATGAATACTTATGAACACACAAGGGAAATCAATGACTTGGAACGGGAAGCAAAGCCCAGGATTCTTATCTTATATTCTGTCGAAAATATGACATTTAAGATTTCGTAAATATTGAACGACCTTGCCAGAGATTGACTCCTTTTATGGGTGATGGTGGATAGCAAACTTTGACTCAACATGAGACGAAGCCAAAAATCGAACACCCAGCGATTCATTCCGCACCCAACGGAACGGGTACAGAGTACCCGTTCCGCTGTCCCGCTAGAATGAGTAGACTAGACCAGTACCCGCTAGAATGGGTACTCCGCATTCACACACTTACGCCCCCATTCAGATCCCAATGACCTCACAATGGTGTGATATATCAATAAAAATAATTTTGAGGCAATTGAGCGACTTCAGCTCCATTGTGTTGAGTGTGGACGCCATTACTCTAGGCCAGAGTGTGGTCGGGTCGAGGGGAACACCCTGGTTGGACTCCTGTTCCGGGCCTCCAGAACCTCCCAGTGAACCTCCCAGTGAACCTCCCAACCCAAGACTATTCAGTCGTCTTGTGTTGGTCGACTTGTTACACCATGGTGGCCGAGTCTGTGAAGCCAGGTGTCTGGGAATCATCAAAGAGTTTAAGTCACTTCATTGCGTTAAAATTATTTTCATTGATATAACTCGCTATGGTGATTTCATTGCGATATACAATGTATATCTCAATGAAATTATAAACATTGAATATCGCTCACATACAATGTTTTGCAGGTGGGAGCAGATAGGTGTATCGTACACGATATACGACAAAACAAAATTTTTTTCCAATATGCGGACTTCGCAGAGTTTGTTTGATATGAGCGAAACTTGACCGGTACACAACGGTTCCGTAATAGAGTTGGTGAGAATATAATTAAACTGGGTCTCACTGTTATTAGGAATTTATTTAATGAAAAGGGGAACAGGAATTCAGCTAGTTAATATCCAGAGTGTGTGCGTGCGTGCGTGCGTGCGCGCGCGTGTGTGTGTACTCACCTAGTTGTGCTTGCGGGGGTTGAGCTCTGGCTCTTTGGTCCCGCCTCTCTACCGTCAATCAACAGGTGTAGAGATTCCTGAGCCTATTGGGCTCTATCATATCTACACTTGAAACTGTGTATGGAGTCAGCCTCCACCACATCACTTCCTAATGCATTCCATTTGTCAACCACTCTGACACTAAAAAAGTTCTTTCTAATGTCTCTGTGGCTCATTTGGGCGCTCAGTTTCCAGCTGTGTCCCCTTGTGCGTGTTCCCCTTGTGTTAAATAGCCTGTCTTTATCTACCCTATCAATTCCATTGAGAATCTTGAATGTGGTGATCATGTCCCCCCTAACTCTTCTGTCTTCCAGCGAAGTGAGGTTCAATTCCCGCAGTCTCTCCTCGTAGCTCATACCTCTCAGCTCGGGTACTAGTCTGGTGGCAAATCTTTGAACCTTTTCCAATTTAGCCTTATCCTTGACTAGATATGGACTCCATGCTGGGGCTGCATACTCCAGGATTGGCCTAACATATGTGGTATACAAAGTTCTGAATGATTCTTTACACAAATTTCTGAATGCCGTTCGTATGTTGGCCAGCCTGGCATATGCCGCTGATGTTATCCTCTTGATATGTGCTGCAGGAGACAGGTCTGGCGTGATATCATCTCCCAAGTCTTTTTCTTTCTCTGACTCCTGAAGAATTTCCACTCCCAGATAATACCTTGTATTTGGCCTCCTGCTCCCTGCACCTATCTTCATTATATTACATTTGGATGGGTTAAACTCTAACAACCACTTGTTCGACCATTCCTGCAGTTTGTCTAGGTCTTCTTGAAGCCTCAAACAGTCCTCTTCTGTCTTAATCCTTCTCATAATTTTGGCATCGTCTGCAAACATTGAGAAAAATTATTCTATACCCTCCGGGAGATCATTTACATATATCAGAAACAAGATAGGACTGAGTACAGAGCCCTGTGGGACTCCACTGGTGACTTCACGCCAATCGGAGGTCTCACCCCTCACTGTAACTCTCTGCTTCCTATTGCTTAGGTACTCCCTTATCCACTGGGGCACCTTACCAGCTACACCTGCCTGTCTCTCCAGCTTATGTACCAGCCTCTTATGCGGTACTGTGTCAAAGGCTTTCCGACAATCCAAGAAAATGCAGTCTGCCCAGCGCTCTCTTTCTTGCTTAATCTGTGTTACCTGGTCATAGAAGTCTATTAATTCTATGACCAGGTTCAGGGAGGGTAAATCTTGCCAGTCAGGCAAGATTTACCCTCCCTGAACCCATGTTGTCGATTTGTCACGAAGTCCCTTCTCTCCAGATGTGCTACCATGTTTTTTCTCACGATCTTCTCCATCACCTTGCATGGTATACAAGTTAAGGACACTGGCCTGTAGTTCAGTGCCTCTTGCCTGTCGCCCTTTTTGTATATTGGGACCACATTCGCCGTCTTCCATATTTCTGGTAGGTCTCCCGTCTCCAGTGACCTACTATACACTATGGAGAGTGGCAAGCAAAGTGCCTCTGCACACTCTTTCAGTACCCATGGCGAGATCCCGTCTGGACCAACAGCCTTTCTAACATCCAGGTCCAGCAGGTGTCTCTTGACCTCTTCTCTCGTAATTTCAAACTCTTCCAAGGCCGCCTAGTTTACTTCCCTTTCTCCTAGCACAGTGACCTCACCTTGTTCTGTTGTGAAGACCTCTTGGAACCTCTTGTTGAGTTCATCACACACCTCTTTGTCATTCTCTGTATGCCTGTCCTCGCCTGTTCTAAGTTTCAATACCTGTTCTTTCAATGTTGTTTTCCTTCTGATGTGACTGTGGAGTAGCTTTGGTTCGGTCTTGGCTTTGTTTGCTATATCATTTTCATAACTTTTCTCTGCTTCTCTTCTCACCCCGACATACTCATTCCTGGTTCTCTGGTATCTCTCTCTGCTTTCTGGTGTTTTGTTATTCCGGAAGTTCCTCCAACCCCTTTTGTTCAGTTTCTTTGCTTCCATACATGCCCTATTATACCATGGAGTCTTCTTTTGCTTCTTGGATTTTTCCTTTTTCGCCGGGATGTATCTGCTTACTGCCTCCTGACACTTTTGGGTGACATAGTCCATCATATCTTGTACAGACTTAGCTCTGAGGTCTGTGTCCCAAGGTATTTCCCTTAGGAAGCTTCTCATCTCCTCATAATTTCCCTTTCGTTATGCCAGCCTTTTGTTTCCTAGTTCTTTTTTGGGGGGATAATTCGTAGCTCTACCAGGTACTCAAAGTTCAATACACTGTGATCACTCATTCCCAAGGGCGCTTCCATCTTGACTTCCCTTATATCCCACTCATTTAGGGTAAATATCAGATCAAGCATTGCTGGTTCATCCTCTCCTCTCATTCTTGTTGGATCCTTGATGTGCTGGCTTAGAAAGTTTCTTGTTGCCACGTCCAGCAGCTTAGCTCTCCATGTTTCGGGTCCTCCATGCGGGTGTGTGTGTGTGTGTGTGTGTGTGTGTGTGTGTGTGTGTGTGTGTGTGTGTGTGTGTGTGTGTGTGTGTGTGTGTACTCACCTATTTGTATTCACCTATTCGTGCTTGCGGGGGTTGAGCTTTGGCTCTTTGGTCCCACCTCTCAACTGTCAATCAACTGGGGGCTCACGTTCCTGAGCCTACTGGGCTCTATCATATCTACATTTGAAACTGTGTATGGAGTCAGCCTCCACCACATCACTGCCTAATGCATTCCATCCGTTAACTACTCTGACACTGAAAAAGTTACTTCTAATGTCACTGTGGCTCATGTGGGTACTCAGTTTCCATCTGTGTCCCTTTGTTCGTGTACCACAAGTGTTGAATAGTTTATCCTTGTTTACCCGGTCGATTCCCCTGAGGATTTTGTAGTTTGTGATCATGTCTCCCCTTACTCTTCTGTCCTCCTGGGTCGTAAGGTGCATTTCCCGCAGCCTTTCCTCGTAACTCATGCCTCTTAGTTCTGGGACTAGTCTAGTGGCATACCTTTGGACTTTATCCAGCTTCGTCTTGTGCTTGACAAGGTACGGGCTCCATGCTGAGGCCGCATACTCCAGGATTGGTCTTACATATGTAGTGTACAAGATTCTGAATGATTACTTACACAGGTTCCTGAACGCTGTTCTGATGTTAGCCAGCCTCGCATATGCCGCAGACGTTATTCTTTTTATATGGGCTACAGGAGACAGGTTTGGTGTGATATCAATTCCTAGATCTTTCTCTCAGTCCGTTTCATTAAGTACTTCATCTCCTATTCTGTATTCTGTGTCTGGCCTCCTGTTTCCACTGCCTAGTTTCCTTACATTGCATTTACTCCGGTTGAACTTCAACCGCCATTTGTTGGACCATTCACTCAGTCTGTCTAGGTCATCTTGTAGCCTCCTACTCTCATCCTCTGTTTCAATTCTCCTCATAATTTTTGCATCAACAGCAAATATTGAGAGAAACGATTATATACCCTCTGGGAGACCATTTACATATATGAGAAACAGTATAGGTCCAAGGAATGACCCCTGCAGGGCTCCACTTGTAACGTCTCGCCAATCTGAGACCTCACCCCTCACACTGACTCGTTGTGTCCTGTTGCTTAGGTACTCCTTTATTCAATGGATTACCTTCCCTTTTACACCGGCCTGCATCTCCAGCTTTTTCACTAGCCTGTTGTTTGGTACTGTATCAAAGGCTTTCTGACAATCCGAAAATATGCACTCTGCCCAACCTTCTCTTTCTTGCCTGATTTGTGTTGCCTGGTCGTATGTGTGTCCTGGTGTGTGTGTGTGTGTGTGTACTCACCTAGTTCTCACCTAGTTGTGTTTGCGGGGGTTGAGCTCTGGCTCTTTGGTCCCGCCTCTCAACCGTCAATCAACAGGTGTACAGATTCCTGAGCCTATCGGGCTCTGTCATATCTACACTTGAAACTGTGTATGGAGTCAGCCTCCACCTGAGGCTGACTCACACATACACACACACACACACCTGTGTGTGTGTGTGTGTGTGTGTGTGTGTGTGTGTGTGTGTGTGTGTGTGTGTGTGTGTGTGTGTGTGTGTGTGTGTGTGTGTATGTGTGTGTTTGTGTACACTAACCTAGTTGTTGTGCTTGCGGGGGTTGAGCTCTGGCTCTTTGATCCCGCCTATCAACTGTCCACTGGTGTACAGATTCCTGAGCCTACTGGGCTCTGTCATATCTACCCTTGAAACTGTGTATGGAGTCAGCCTCCACAACATCACTTCCTAGTGCATTCCATTTACTAACTACTCTGACACTGAAAAAGATCTTTCTAACGTCCCTGTTTCTCATGTGGGTACTCAGATTCCACCTGTGTTCCCTTATTCGCGTACTACCACTGTTGAATAGTTTATCCTTGTATACCCTGGCGATTCCCCCGTGGATACTGAAGGTAGTGATCATGTCTCCTCTTTCTCTTGGGTCTTCCAGTGTCGTAAGGTGCATTTCCCGCAGGCTTTCCTCGTAACTTTTGCCTCTTAGTACTAGGACTAGTCTAGTGGCATACCTCTGAACTTTTTCCAGCTGCGTCTTGTGTTTGACAAAGTACGGGCTCCATGCTGGGGCCGCATACTCCGGGATTGGTCTTACATATGTGGTAAACAAGATTCTCAATGATTCCTTACACAGGTTCCTGAACGCTGTTCTGATGTTATCCAGCCTCGCATATGCCGTAGACGTAATTTTATTTTTGTGGGCTTCAGGAGACAGGTTTGGTGTGATATCAACTCCTAGATCTTTCTCTCTGTCCGTTTCATTTAGTACTTCATCTCCTATTCTGTATCTTGTGTCAGGCCTCCTGTTTCCACCACCTAGTTTCATTACTTTTCATTTACGAGGATTGAACTTTATCAGCCATTTGTTGAACCAGCCTGTCTAGGTCATCTTGTAGCCTCCTACTATCATCCTCTGTTTCAATCCTGTTCATAATTTTTGCATCGTCGACAAACATTGAGAGGAACGAATCTATACCCTCTGGGAGATCATTTACATATACCAGAAACAGTATTGGTCCAGGGACTGACCCCTGCGGGACTCCACTTGTAACGTCTCGCCAATCTGAGACCTAACCCCTCACACAGACTCGTTGTCTCCTGTTGCTTAGGTACTCCTTTATCCAATGGAGTACCTTCCCTTTCACTCCAGCCTGCATCTCCAGCTTTCTCACTAGCCTTTTGTGTGGCACTGTATCAAAGGCTTTCTGACAATCCAAAAATATGCAGTCTGCCCACCCTTCTCTTTCTTGCCTTATTTTTGTTGCCTGGTCGTAGAATTCAAGTAACCATGTGAGGCAGTACCTGCCATCCCTGAACCCATGTTGATGCTGTGTTACAAAGTTCCTTCGCTCCAGATGCTCCACTAGCTTTTTTCGCACAATCGTCTCCATCAGCTTGCATGGTATGCAGGTTAGGGACACTGGCCTGTAGTTTAGTGCCCCCTGTCTATCCCCTTTCTTGTATACCGAGACTACGTTAGCTGCTTTCCAAATATCTGGCAGTTCCCCCTGTTGCCAGTGATTTGTTATACACTATGGAGAGTGGTAGGCACAGTTCTTTTGTTCCTTCCTTTAGTATCCAAGGGGAGATTTCATCTGGGCCTTACTTCCCCGCTGGTAGTCTCAAACTCTTCCAATGGTTCCTGGTTAGCTATTCCCTCTCTTATCACTGGAATTTCTCCTTGCTCTAAGGTGAAGACCTCCTGGAATTTCTTATTCAGTTCCTCACACACTTCCTTGTCATTTGTAATGTATCCTTCCGCCTCTATCCTTAATTTCATTTTTCCTTTACTGTTGTTTTTCTCCTGATGTGGCTATGCAACAATTTAGGCTGAGTCTTTGCATTGCTTGCGATGTCATTTTCGTATTGTCTTTCTGCCTCTCTTCTCATCCTGACATATTCATTCCTGGCATTCTGGCATCTTTCTCTGCTCTCCAGTGTCCTGTTATTCCTATAGTTTCTCCATGCCCTTTTACTTTGCTGCTTAGCTAGCCTGTATCTCTGATTAAACCATGGGTTTCTCATCTTCATTTCTCTGTTTTCCTTTTGGACTGGGACATACTTGTTTGCTGCGTCTTTGCACTTTTGCGTGATGTAATCCATCATATCTTGGGCCGTCTTTCCCCTGAGCTCTGTTTCCCATGCTATATCTGTTAGGAATTTTCTTATCCCCTCATAGTTTCCCTTTCGGTCTGCTAACCTTTTGGTTTCGGTATCCCTCCTCGAGTTCAATAACCCTTCTTCAATCATGTACTCAAACACCAGTACACTGTGGTCGCTCATTCCTACTGGGTCCTCAAAACCGATTTCTCTTATGTCGGAGTCGTTCAGAGTGAAGACTAGGTCGAGTCTCGCTGATTCGTCATTGCCTCTCATCCTTGTGGGTTCTCTGACATGCTGGGTTAAAAAGTTTCTTGTCACCACCTCCAATAGTTTGGCTCTCCACGTATCCTCGCCTCCATGCAGTTCCTTGTTCTCCCAGTCAATCCTTCCGTGATTGAAGTCGCTCATGATGAGCAGGTGGGATCTGTTTCTACAGGCAGCAGAGGCTGCCCTCTCAATTATAGTGTTAACTGCCATGTTGTTTTTTTCGTACTCTTCACTGGGTCTTCTGTCATTTGCTGGAGGGTTGTATATTACTGCTACTACTATTCTTGGTCCTCCCATTGTCTTGGTGCCAGCTATGTAGTCTCTGAACCCCCTCACAGCCCGGGATAGCCATCTCCTTAAAACTCCATTCCTTTCTTATGAGTAGGGCCACTCCGCCTCCTCCCCTACCTTCCCCCTCTATCCTTATTACTGTGTACTCCTGGGGAAACACGGCATTCGTTATGATTCCAAAGAGTTTTGTTTCAGTGAGTCCGATTACATCTGGGTTCACTTCTTGTGCTCTTTCCCTTCACTTGTCTTGCTTGTGATCCCATCTATGGTCGAGTACATCAGCCTGAAACTGACTCTCTTCTGTTTCTCCTCTGGGGGGACCTTCGGGATCTGGGGTGAGTGGGAGCTGGGGTTATCTGGCATGGGGAGACTGGTGGAGGAGGGAGGGCTTGGGGGGGGAGGGGGAGGGTAAGGGGGTGGGTGAGAGAGAGAGGGTAGGTGGGGTGGGAGAGTGAGAGGGGAGGGTTGGGGGAGAGTGATAGGGGGAAGGTTGGGGAGGGGGGGGAAGCATGGGGAGAGGAGAGGCTTTGGGGGATAGGGGAGATGGGGGAAGAAAAGGGTGGAGGGCTTGGGGGGCGTGGGGGAAAAAGGAGGGCTGAGGTGGGTGAGGAAGAGGGGACGGTTTAGGGGAGTGGTGGAGAGGGGAAGACTTAGGTGGGGTGGGGGAGAGTAGGGGGCTTAGGGTGGTGGGGGAGAAGGGAGGGCGTGGGGGTGGGAGAGACGGGAAGGCATGTGGAAGAAGGGAGGTCCTGGGGAGAGGGGTGAGTGGGAGGAGGGGGGTGATTGGGAGGAGGGGGTGGGTGGGGGGAGGGTGCCCTATGTGGGTACTAAGTGAGGGGGCTGACAGGGGATGGAGCAGGTTGGGTGTCTGTTGGGTAGAATGTGGGGGTGGTGCCCCAATCCCTGTGGCTGTTGCACTGTTTGATGAGGGTTCTCCACTTCCCTCTGGGATTGTAGGGTTCCGGGTTGTGGTACTCTGATTCCTTTCTCTCTCCCTGCGCTCCTTCCTCACGTCTGCTGCTTGTATTCTCTCTTCCCTTGTCATATCCCTCTGCAGGAATACTTTTTTGAAATTCGGAACATTTGCTAGACCGCTCTTCCTTGCTAACAGTTTTACATGATTTCGCTCATGAATACCACCTTTATCATTCAGTCTCTGTCCTTGTTGTACTTTCCAAGACAGAAAACCTTTTCAAGGCTTGGAAACACCTTGGAAAGCACTCACACCTTGTGTGTGTGCATGCGTGTGTGTGCGTGTATGTGTGTGTGTGTGTGTACTCACCTAGCTGTACTCACCTAGTTGTGTTTGTGGGGGTTGAGCTCTGGCTCTTTGATCCCGCCTCTCAAAAGTCAATCAACAGGTGTATAGATTCCTGAACCTATTGGGCTCTGTCATATTTACATTTGAAGCTGTGTATGGAGTCAGCCTCCACCACATCACTTCCTAATGCATTCCATTTGTCAACCACTCTGACGCTAAAAAAGTTCTTTCTAATATCTCTGTGGCTCATTTGGGCGCTCAGTTTCCACCTGTGTCCCCAAGTGTGTGTGCCCCTTGTGTTAAATAGCCTGTCTTTTTCTACCCTATCAATTCCATTGAGAATCTTGAATGTGGTGATCATGTCCCCTCTAACTCTTCTGTCTTCCAGCGAAGAGAGGTTTAATTCCCGTAGTCTCTCCTCGTAGCTCATACCTCTCAGCTCGGGTACTAGTCTGGTGGCAAACCTTTGAACCTTTTCCAGTTTAGTCTTATCCTTGACTAGATATGGACTCCATGCTGGGGCTGCATACTCCAGGATTGGCCTGACATATGTGGTATACAAAGTTCTGAATGATTCTTTACACAAGTTTCTGAATGCCGTTCGTATGTTGGCCAGCCTGGCATATGCCACTGATGTTATCCGCTTGAAATGTGCTGCAGGAGACAGGTCTGGCGTGATATCAACCCCCAAGTCTTTTTCCTTCTCTGACTCCTGAAGAATTTCCTCTCCCAGATGATACCTTGTATCTGGCCTCCTGCTCCCTACACCTATCTTCATTACATTACATTTGGTTGGGTTAAACTCTAACAACCATTTGTTCGACCATTCCTTCAGCTTGTCTAGGTCTTCTTGAAGCCTCAAACAGTCCTCTTCTGTTTTAATCCTTCTCATAATTTTAGCATCGTCCGCAAACATTGAGAGAAATGAATCGATACCCTCCGGGAGATCATTTACGTATATCAGAAACAGGATAGGTTCAAGTACAGAGCCCTGTGGGACTCCACTGGTGACTTCACGCCAGTCTGAAGTCTCACCCCTCACTGTAACTCTCTGCTTCCTATTGTTTAGGTACTCCCTTATCCACTGGAGCGCCCAACCAGTTACTCCTGCCTGTTTCTCCAGCTTATGCATCAACCTTTTATGGGGTACTGTGTCAAAGGCTTTCCGACAGTCCAAAAAAATGCAGTCCGCCCACCCTTCTCTTTCTTGTTTAATCTTTGTCACCTGATCGTAGAATTCTATCAATCCTGTAAGGCAAGATCTACCCTCCCTGAACCCATGTTGATGGGTTGTCACGAAGTCTCTTCTCTCCAGATGTGTTACTAGGTTTTTTCTCACAATCTTCTCCATCACCTTGCATGGTATACAAGTTAAGGACACTGGCCTGTAGTTCAGTGCCTCTTGTCCGTCACCCTTTTTGTATATTGGTACTACATTAGCAGTCTTCCATATTTATGGTAGGTCCCCCGTTTCCAGTGACCTACTATACACTATGGAGAGTTTTTTTTTTTTTTTTTTTTTTTTATTATTTTCTACCACAGACGTGGCCACACATTTACAATGCTAATCAGCATATATACATTTTCTTCTGTCCTCCATGGACAGGGTTAGAGAAGTGTTAAACATACAGTTCAAGGGTTTATTGAACACTCAACCACAGAAGGTGATTCAGTGCTTTTAAAATGCTAAGCTAACCTACATACATAAATACATAGATACACAGATTTACGTATGCCCTACATAAAGTATTAGATGTGTCTTTTACATAGTGTCATTAATGTACATTCACAAAGGTGAAATGTAATTCTGATCAGCTTCCATATATGCTTTATACCCATACATATACATACACACACACACATACACATACATATATACACACACACATGCATTCACATACATTTGTCTCATTTACCCTGACAGGGTGAGGTAGCTGATAAAGAAACTAGTGTGCAATTAAGCACTTAATCACTGAAGGCGATGAAGGTGCATTTACAAGCTCAGGTTATATAGTTACATCACATACATACATCACATATATATGATTGATACATTACATGGTCAATTTTGGATACAAGTCCAATATATCATCAAGTGTTCCAGTACTCATATAGTAACTACAGAGTTCAGCATACCTTAGCCCAGGAGGGCGAAAGTCAGTCAGTATTGGACACTCTACAATATAATTAATAACTATGGAGAGTGGTAGGCAAAGTGCTCCTGTACACTCTTTCAATACCCATGGCGAGATTCCATCCGGCCCAACAGCTTTTCTCACATCCAGCTCCAATAGGTGCTTCTTGACCTCATCACTTGTAATTTCGAACCTATCCAAGGTCACCTGGTTTGCTGCCACCTCTTCTAGCACTGCGACATCTCCCTGTTCTATTGTAAAGACCTCCTGGAACCTTTTGTTGAGTTCTTCACACACCTCTTTGTCATTCTCTGTGTACCTGTCCTTGCCCACCCTAAGTTTCATCACCTGTTCCTTCACTGTTGTCTTCCTCCTGATGCGACTGTGTAGTAGCTTTGGTTCAGTCTTGGCTTTATTAACTATATCATTTTCATACCTTTTCTCAGCTGCTCTTCTCACACTGACATACTCGTTCCTGGTTCTCTGGTATCTCACTCTACTTTCTGGTGTTCTGTTATTACGGAAGTTCCTCCATGCCCTTTTGTTCAGCTCCTTTGCTTTCATACATTCCTTATTAAACCATGGATCCTTCCTTTGCTTCTCTGTTTTTTTCCTGTCGGGCTGGGACAAACCTGCTTACAGCCTCCTAACATTTTTGGGTGACATAGTCCATCATGTCTTGTACGGACTTGGTTCCGAGTTCTGTATCCCAATGTATATCCCATAGGAATTTATTCATTTCCTCATAGTTTCCCTTTCGGTACGCCAGCCCTTTGGTTCCCAGTTTTTTTTTGAGGGTGATAATTCCCAGCTCAACCAGGTACTCAAAGCTCAATACACTATGATCACTCATTCCCAAGGGGGCTTCCAACTTAACTTCCCTTATATCCGACTCATTTAGGGTAAATATCAGATCAAGCAAGGCTGGTTCATCCCCTCCTCTCATTCTTGTCGGTCCCTTGACGTGTTGACTTAGAAAGTTTCTTGTTGCCACATCCAGCAGCTTAGCTCTCCATGTGTCTGGGCCTGCATGTGGGTCTCTGTGGCCTCGTAGCCTGGTGGATAGCGCGCAGGACTCGTAATTCTGTGGCGCGGGTTCGATTCCCGCACGAGGCAGAAACAAATGGGCAAAAGTTTCTTTCACCCTGCATGCCCCTGTTACCTAGCAGTAAATAGGTACCTGGGTGTTAGTCAGCTGTCACACGCTGCTTCCTGGGGGTGGAGGCCTGGTCGAGGACCGGGCCGCGGGGACACTAAAAAGCCCCGAAATCATCTCAAGATAACCTCAAGATAACCTCCCCCAATCTATCTTCCCATGGTTGAAGTCTCTCATGATTAGAAGTCTGGATCCGTTCCTGCTAGCCACAGAAGCTGCTCTCTCTATTATATTGATGGTGGCCAAGTTGTTTCTATCATATTCCTGTCTGGGTCTTCTGTCATTCGGTGGGGGGTTATATATGACTACTATTATAATTTTCTGTCCTCCAGTTGCTATGGTGTCACTGAAATGTAGTCACTGAAACCTTCACAGTCCTGAATTACCATCTCTTCGAAACTCCAACCTTCTCTTAGTAGCAGAGCTACACCACCTCCTCCTCTCCCTTCTCTCTCTTTCCTCGCTACATAGTAGTCCTGTGGAAACACTGCGTTTGTTATGATTTTCATTAACTTTGTTTCTGTGAGTGCTATTATGTCTGGGTTTTCTTCTAGTGCCCATTCTCCAAGTTCACTTGTTTTATTTGAAATCCCATCTATGTTAGTGTACATCGCTTTGAGGCTCACTTTCTTCTGTTTATTTTCATGTCCCTTTCTTGGCAAACATGTACACTGTGTGTGTGTGTGTGTGTGTGTGTGTGTGTGTGTGTGTGTGTGTGTGTGTTATGACTGGGGACTGTCATTATGGCACACTGTATGACGTGTTGGGAAGTCATTATTTTGGGTATAACATGAGGAAAACATGTTGGTCCATTGACACAAATTACACACTTCCCTTCTCTCTCTTCCGTCTCTCTCCCTCTCTCTCTCTCTCTCTCCCTCTCTCTCTCTCTCTCTCTCTCTCCCTCTCTCTCTCTCTCTCTCTCTCTCTCTCTCTCTCTCTCTCTCTCTCTCTCTCTCTCTCTCTCTCTCTCTCTCTCTCTCTCTCTCTCCCTCTTCTCTCTCTCTCACTCTCTCTCCCCTTCTCTCTCTCTCTCTCTCTCTCTCTCTCTCTCTCTCTCTCTCTCTCTCTCTCTCTCTCTCTCTCTCTCTCTCTCTCTCTCTCTCTCTCTCTCTCTTCCTCTCTCCCTCTTCTCTCTCTCTCTCACTCTCTCTCTCACTCTCTCCCTCTTCTCTCTCTCTCACTCTCTCTCTCTAGTAGGAGTTCAGGAACCCTCTGGCGGAGAATCCCCTGCTCAGTGTTTTTCTCCTCTAGTGACGGAGAGTCAACCCTCTTCACTTATGATAATGAACCATTGAGGACATGTGTACCGACCAACATGTACACACAGACAGTGATGGACAGTCATTGAGGACATGTGTACCGCCCAACATGTACACACAGACAGTGATGGACAGTCATTGAGGACATGTGTACCGACCAACATGTACACACAGACAGTGATGGACAGTCATTGAGGACATGTGTACCGACCAACATGTACACACAGACAGTGGTGGACAGTCATTGAGGACATGTGTACCGACCAACATGTACACACAGACAGTGATGGACAGTCATTGAGGACATGTGTACCGACCAACATGTACACACAGACAGTGGTGGACAGTCATTGAGGACATGTGTACCGCCCAACATGTACACACAGACAGTGGTGGACAGTCATTGAGGACATGTGTACCGCCCAACATGTACACACAGACAGTGGTGGACAGTCATTGAGGACATGTGTACCGACCAATATGTACACACAGACAGTGGTGGACAGTCATTGAGGACATGTGTACCGCCCAACATGTACACACAGACAGTGGTGGACAGTCATTGAGGACATGTGTACCGACCAACATGTACACACAGACAGTGGTGGACAGTCATTGAGGACATGTGTACCGACCAACATGTACACACAGACAGTGATGGACAGTCATTGAGGACATGTGTACCGACCAACATGTACACACAGACAGTGATGGACAGTCATTGAGGACATGTGTACCGCCCAACATGTACACACAGACAGTGATGGACAGTCATTGAGGACATGTGTACCGACCAACATGTACACACAGACAGTGATGGACAGTCCACCGACGGAATCAAACTCTAGTTCCAGTTTTCAGTAGAAGATAAAATAACGGTGACAAGGAATAAGAAGGAAGGACTTGGTGTTCTGGTCGACCACACTGAAGATGTTATATGTGACCACGTGACCACATGTGTGGTGGGGGAGACTCTTCCACACCTGCGGCCACCACACCTGCACACTCTCCCACACCTGCGGCCACCACACCTGCACACTCTCCCACACCTGCGGCCACCACACCTGCACACTCTCCCACACCTGCGGCCACCACACCTGCCCACTCTCCCACACCTGCGGCCACCACACCTGCCCACTCTCCCACACCTGCGGCCACCACACCTGCACCCTCTCCCACACCTGCGGCCACCACACCTAGCTGCAGACTCTCCCACACCTGCGGCCACCACACCTGCATACTCTCCCACACCTGCGGCCACCACACCTGCAGACTCTCCCACACCTGCGGCCACTACACCTGCACCCTCTCCCACACCTGCGGCCACCACACCTGGACACTCTCCCACACCGGCGGCCACCACACCTGCACACTCTCCCACACCTGCGGCCACCACACCTGCACACTCTCCCACACCTGCGGCCACCACACCTGCAGACTCTCCCACACCTGCGGCCACCACACCTGCACACTCTCCCACATCTTCGGCCACCACACCTGCATACTCTCCCACACCTGCGGCCACCACACCTGCAGACTCTCCCACACCTGCGGCCACCACACCTGCACCCTCTCCCACACCTGCGGCCATCACACCCGCAGACTCTCCCACAGCTGTGGCAACCATACCTGGAGACTCTCCCACAGCTGCGGCCACCACACCTGCAGACTCTCCCACACCTGCGGCCACCACACCTGCATACTCTCCCACAGCTGCGGCCACCACACCTGCACACTCTCCCACAGCTGCGGCCACCACACCTGCAGACACTCCCACAGCTGCGGCCACCACACCTGCAGACTCTCCCACAGCTGTGGAACCACACCTGCACACTCTCCCACACCTGTAGACTCTCCCACAGCTGCGGCCACGACACCTGCAGACTCTCCCACAGCTGCGGAACCACACCTGCAGACTCTCCCACAGCTGTGGCCACGACACCTGCAGACTCTCCCACAGCTGCGGCCACCACACCTGCAGACTCTCCCACAGCTGCAATACCACACCTGCAAACTCTCCCACAGCTGCGGCCACCACACCTGCAGACTCTCCCACAGCTGCGGCACCACACCTGCAGACTCTCCCACAGCTGCGGCCACGACACCTGCAGACTCTTCCACAGTTGCGGCACCACACCTGCAGACTCTCCCACAGCTGTAGCCACCACACCTGCAGACTCTCCCACAGCTGCGGCCACCACACCTGCAGACTCTCCCACAGCTGCGGCCACCACACCTGCAGACTCTCCCACAGCTGCGGCCACCACACCTGCAGACTCTCCCACACCTGCGGCCACCACACCTGCAGACTCTCCCACAGCTGCGGTACCACACCTGCAGACTCTCCCACAGCTGCGGCCACCACACCTGCAGACTCTCCCACAGCTGCGGCCACCACACCTGCAGACTCTCCCACACCTGCGGCCACCACACCTGCAGACTCTCCCACAGCTGCGGCCACCACACCTGCAGACTCTTCCACAGCTGCGGCCACCACACCTGCAGACTTTCCCACAGCTGCGGCCACCATACCTGCAAACTTTCCTACAGCTGCGGCACCACACCTGCAGACTCTCCCACAGCTGCGGCCACCACACCTGTAGACTCTCCCACAGCTGCGGCACCACACCTACAGACTCTCCCACAGCTGCGGCCACCATACCTGCAGACTCTCCCACAGCTGCGGCACCACACCTGCAGACTCGCCAAGAGCTGCGGCCACCGCACCTGCAGACTCTCCCACAGCTGCAGCCACCACACCTGGAAACTCTCCCACAGCTGCGGCCACCACACCTGCAGACTCTCCCACAGCTGCAGCCACCACACTTGGAGACTCTCCCACAGCTGCGGCCACTACACCTGCAGACTCTCTTGCATCTGCAGCACCACACACGCAGACTCTCCTACAGCTGCGGCCACCACACCTGCAGACTCGTTCACAGCTGCGGTACCACACCTGCAGACTCTCCCACAGCTAACGTGGGAGAGTATGCACTCACTCTTGCCAGGACTCACGAGCAGGTGTATACGGTGGCCAGGACTCAAGTTAAGGTGTACACGCTGGCCGGGACTCACGTGCGGGTGTACACGGTGGCCGGGACTCACGTGCAGGTGTACACGCTGGCCAGGACTCACGTGTGGGTGTACACGCTGGCCGGGACTCACGTGCGGGTGTACACGCTGGCCGGGACTCACGTGCGGGTGTACACGCTGGCCAGGACTCACGTGCGGGTGTACACGCTGGCCAGGACTCACGTGCGGGTGTACACGCTGGCCAGGACTCTCGTGCGGGTGTACACGCTGGCCAGGACTCACGTGCGGGTGTACACGCTGGCCAGGACTCACGTGCGGGTGTACACGCTTGGCGGGACTCACGTGCGGGTGTACACGCTGGCCAGGACTCACGTGTGGGTGTACACGGTGGCCAGGACTCACGTGCGGGTGTACACGCTGGCCGGGACTCACGTGCGGGTGTACACGCTGGCCGGGACTCACGTGCGGGTGTACACGCTGGCCAGGACTCACGTGCGGGTGTACACGCTGGCCAGGACTCACGTGCGGGTGTACACGCTGGCCAGGACTCACGTGCGGGTGTACACGCTGGCCGGGACTCACGTGCGGGTGTACACGCTGGCCAGGACTCACGTGCGGGTGTACACGCTGGCCGGGACTCACGTGCGGGTGTACACGCTGGCCGGGACTCACGTGCGGGTGTACACGCTGGCCAGGACTCACGTGCGGGTGTACACGCTGGCCAGGACTCACGTGCGGGTGTACACGCTGGCCAGGACTCACGTGCGGGTGTACACGCTGGCCAGGACTCACGTGCGGGTGTACACGCTGGCCAGGACTCACGTGCGGGTGTACACGCTGGCCAGGACTCACGTGCGGGTGTACACGCTTGGCGGGACTCACGTGCGGGTGTACACGCTGGCCAGGACTCACGTGCGGGTGTACACGGTGGCCAGGACTCACGTGCGGGTGTACACGCTGGCCGGGACTCACGTGCGGGTGTACACGCTGGCCAGGACTCACGTGCGGGTGTACACGCTGGCCAGGACTCACGTGTGGGTGTACACGCTGGCCGGGACTCACGTGCGGGTGTACACGCTGGCCAGGACTCACGTGTGGGTGTACACGCTGGCCAGGACTCACGTGTGGGTGTACACGCTGGCCAGGACTCACGTGTGGGTGTACACGCTGGCCAGGACTCACGTGTGGGTGTACACGCTGGCCGGGACTCACGTGTGGGTGTACACGGTGGCCAGGACTCACGTGTGGGTGTACACGGTGGCCAGGACTCACGTGCAGGTGTACACGCTGGCCAGGACTCACGTGTGGGTGTACACGCTGGCCGGGACTCACGTGTGGGTGTACACGGTGGCCGGGACTCACGTGCGGGTGTACACGGTGGCCGGGACTCACGTGTGGGTGTACACGGTGGCCGGGACTCACGTGCGGGTGTACACGCTGGCCAGGACTCACGTGCAGGTGTACACGCTGGCCAGGACTCACGTGCGGGTGTACACGCTGGCCGGGACTCACGTGCGGGTGTACACGCTGGCCAGGACTCACGTGCGGGTGTACACGCTTGGCGGGACTCACGTGCGGGTGTACACGCTGGCCAGGACTCACGTGCAAGTGTACACGCTGGCCGGGACTCACGTGCGGGTGTACACGCTGGCCGGGACTCACGTGCGGGTGTACACGCTGGCCGGGCATATTGCTTTCTTCTGCCTGATGACCCTCAACATGATTCGGAAGGAGGAACTGGTACATCTGTCTGTCTATGTCTGTGTTTTTCAATCTCTTGGGTAACGGTACACACTGTACCAAACTGTTGGGTAACGGTACACACTGTACCATACTGTTGGGTAACGGTACACACTGTACCAAACTGTTGGGTAACGGTACACACTGTACCAAACTGTTGGGTAACGGTACACACTGTACCAAACTGTTGGGTAACGGTACACACTGTACCATACTGTTGGGTAACGGTACACACTGTACCAAACTGATGGGTAACGGTACACACTGTACCAAACTGTTGGATAACGGTACACACTGTACCATACTGTTGGGTAACGGTACACACTGTACCAAACTGTTCGTTAACGGTACACACTGTACCAAACTGTTGGGTAACGGTACACACTGTACCAAACTGTTGGGTAACGGTACACACTGTACCAAACTGTTGGGTTATGATACACACTGTACCAAACTGTTGGGTAACGGTACACACTGTACCAAACTGTTGGGTAACGATACACACTGTACCAAACTGTTGGATAACGGTACACACACTGTACCATACTGTTGGGTAACGGTACACACTGTACCAAACTGTTGGGTAACGGTACACACTGTACCAAACTCTTGGGTAACGGTACACATTGTACCAAACTGTTGGGTAACGGTACACACTGTAATAACTGTTGGGTAACGGTACACACACTGTACCAAACTGTTGGGTAACGGCACACACTGTACCAAACTGTTTGATAACGGTACACACACTGTACCAAACTGTTGGGTAACGGCACACACTGTACCAAACTGTTGGGTAACGGCACACACTGTACCAAACTGTTTGATAACGGTACACACACTGTACCAAACTGTTGGGTAACGGTACACACTGTACCAAACAGTTGGGTAACGGCACACACTGTACCAAACTGTTGGGTAACGGTACACACTGTACCAAACTGTTGGGTAACGGTACACACTGTACCAAGCTGTTGGGTAACGGTACACACTGTACCAAACTGTTGGGTAACGGTACACACTGTACCAAACTGTTGGGTAACGGTACACACTGTACCAAACTGTTGGGTAACGGTACACACTGTACCAAACTGTTGGGTAACGGTACACACTGTACCAAACTGTTGGGTAACGGTACACACTGTACCAAAGTATTGGGTAACGGTACACACTGTACCAAACTGTTGGGTAACGGTACACACTGTACCAAACTGTTGGGTAACGGTACACACTGTACCAAAGTGTTGGGTAACGGTACACACACTGTACCAAAGTGTTGGGTAACGGAACACACTGTACCGAGTTCATGAACTATCAACACAGGAGAAGCTGGTAACGGGTCACGTGACAAACGAAGGTGGGTGGTTCTGGTACAGTTCAGCCGGCCACTAACGCCAACAACGAGCGCCAGACCCTGGGTGTTCTTCACAGGCCGCTCACACAACCCATTACGGCCCCTTATTGCCTATTACAGCTACACATTGCCCATTACTGTCACCCAGTGTCCCTTAGACGCCCACACAACCACTACAGACCCACACTGCCCCATGTGAGACCCACACTACCCCATGTGAGACCCACACTACCCCATGTGAGACCCACACTACCCATGTGAGACCCACACTACCCATGTGAGACCCACACTACCCATGTGAGACCCACACTACCCATGTGAGTCCCACACTACCCATGTGAGACCCACATTACCCCATGTGAGACCCACACTACCCCATGTGAGACCCACACTACCCATGTGAGACCCTCACTACCCCATGTGCGACCCACACTACCCATGTGAGACCCACACTACCCCATGTGAGACCCACACTACCCATGTGAGACCCTCACTACCCCATGTGCGACCCACACTACCCATGTGAGACCCACACTACCCACGTGAGACCCACACTACCCATGTGAGACCCACACTACCCCATGTGAGACCCACACTACCCATGTGAGACCCACACTACCCCATGTGAGACCCACACTACCCACGTGAGACCCACACTACCCATGTGAGACACACACTACCCATGTGAGACCCACACTACCCATGTGAGACCCACACTACCCACGTGAGACCCACACTACCCATGTGAGACCCACACTACCCCATGTGAGACCCACACTACCCATGTGAGACCCACACTACCCACGTGAGACCCACACTACCCATGTGAGACCCACACTACCCATGTGAGACCCACACTACCCATGTGAGACCCACACTACCCATGTTAGACCCACACTACCCATGTGAGTCCCACACTACCCATGTGAGACCCACACTACCCATGTGAGACCCACACTACCCATGTGAGACCCACACTACCCATGTGAGACCCACACTACCCATGTGAGACCCACACTACCCATGTGAGACCCACACTACCCATGTGAGACCCACACTAGCCATGTGAGACCCACACTACCCCATGTGAGACCCACACTACCCCATGTGAGACCCACACTACCCCATGCGAGACCCACACTACCCATGTGAGACCCACACTACCCATGTGAGTCCCACACTACCCATGTGAGCCCCACACTACCCATGTGAGACCCACACTACCCCATGTGAGCCCCACACTACCCATGTGAGACCCACACTACCCATGTGAGGCCCCCACACTACCCATGTGAGACCCACACTACCCCATGTGAGCCCCACACTACCCATGTGAGACCCTCACTACCCATGTGAGACCCACACTACCCATGTGAGCCCCACACTACCCATGTGAGACCCTCACTACCCATGTGAGACCCACACTACCCATGTGAGACCGACCATTTCCGACAATATAAAAAAGTTCCTTCCTCACAAGACGTGGCCAAGACTGTCAATATCTTTTCTCAGGTGCGGTAGACCTGGAGGCTTGCGTGAGACAACGTCTTAGTTTAGGGAGTATTATGGCCAATTACGAGGTGGTGGAGGGCCCGAGCATAATGAAGCGAGCGTGGTAATGCTTCCCGCTGGCCCTGGCTGACGCCTCCCCCACCCTACTGGATGGTCAGAGGTACACGGTACTACCCTCCTAACCTCCTCCCCCTCCTTAGTCTCATTCTCTCCCACTTTCGCTCCCAGTTTTCCCTCTTCTTATGTCAGTCATTGGCCTTCGCTCTCCCTCCCAATCTCTCTCATAATCTCTATCCATCTTTTTGTCTCTCCTAATCTCTTCTTCCTAATCTCTCTCTCACTCTTCTCTACAAATTTTCTCTCTCACTTTACCAGTTCATACAACTGAAGTAGAAAGTCTCTGGCGCAATGAAAAGAGCATCATATAAGCCCTAATATCCATACAGGAGCAACAGACGACCCGTAGCACCATACAACAGCAGCAACAGGAGGCTACTATCACCATATAACAATATGTTTGGCACAAGTCATCACACTAAGTGTGATGACTTGAAAGAGGAGATTAATTGAAAGAGGAGCGTCAGAGGCGGAAGAGGCCTAGATGACGGAGCCAGAGTGCCTGCTTGATGGGGTTGTGGGTGTTCCTCCACGCCCCAGGCTCAGCCCGAGGCCAGGCCTGACTTGTGACGCCTGACTTGTGACGCCTGACTTGTGAAGCCTGACTTGTGAAGCCCGACTTGTGAAGCCTGACTTGTGACGCCTGACTTGTGAAGCCCGACTTGTGAAGCCTGACTTGTGACGCCTGACTTGTGACGCCTGACTTGTGAAGCCCGACTTGTGAAGCCAGACTTGTGAAGCTTGACTTGTGAAGCCTGACTTGTGAAGCCCGACTTGTGAAGCCTCACTTGTGAAGCTTGACTTGTGAAGCCTGACTTGTGACGCCTGACTTGTGAAGCTTGACTTGTGACGCCTGACTTGTGAAAGCCAGACTTGTGAAGCCTGACTTGTGAAGCTTGACTTGTGAAGCCTGACTTGTGAAGCCTGACTTGTGAAGCCTGACTTGTGAAGCCCGACTTGTGAAGCCTGACTTGTGACGCCTGACTTGTGAAGCCCGACTTGTGAAGCCAGACTTGTGAAGCTTGACTTGTGAAGCCTAACTTGTGAAAGCCAGACTTGTGAAGCCTGACTTGTGAAGTTTGACTTGTGAAGCCTGACTTGTGACACTTGACTTGTGAAGCCTGACTTGTGAAGCCTGACTTGTGACGCCCGACTTGTGAAGCCTGACTTGTGAAGCTTGACTTGTGAAGCCTGACTTGTGAAGCCCGACTTGTGAAGGCTGACTTGTGAAGCTTGACTTTTGAAGCCTGACTTGTGACGCCTGACTTGTGAAGCTTGACTTGTGACGCCTGACTTGTGAAAGCCAGACTTGTACTCACCTAATTGTACTCACCTAATTGTGCTTGCGGGGGTTGAGCTTTGGCTCTTTGGTCCCGCCTCTCAACTGTCAATCAACTGGTGTACAGATTCCTGAGCCTACTGGGCTCTATCATACCTACATTTGAAACTGTGTATGGAGTCAGCCTCCACCACATCACTTCCTAGTGCATTCCATTTATTAACTACTCTGACACTGAAAAAATTCTTTCTAACGTCTCTGTGGCTCATCTGGGTACTAAGTTTCCACCTGTGTCCCCTTGTTCGTGTCCCACCCGTGCTGAAGAGTTTGTCTTTGTCCACCCTGTCAATTCCCCTGAGAATTTTGTAGGTGGTTATCATGTCTCCCCTTACTCTTCTGTTTTCCAGGGATGTGAGGTTCAGCTCCTTTAGCCTTTCCTCGTAGCTCAATCCTCTCAGTTCCGGGACGAGCCTGGTGGCATACCGCTGAATCTTCTCTAACTTTGTCTTGTGTTTAACTAGGTATGGACTCCAGGCTGGAGCTGCATACTCCAGGATTGGTCTTACATAAGTGGTATACAGGGTTCTGAAAGATTCCTTACACAAGTTTCTGAAGGCAGTTCTTATGTTGGCCAGTCTAGCATATGCCGCTGATGATATTCTTTTGATGTGGGCCTCTGGGGACAGGTTCGGTGTGATATCAACCCCCAGATCCTTCTCTCTATTTGATTCTTGCAGGATTTCCCCTCCCAGATGATACCTTGTGTTCAGCCTCCTGCTCCCTTCGCCTAATTTCATCACCTTACACTTTCCAGAGTTGAACTTCAGCAGCCATTTTCTAGACCATTCCTCCAGTTTATCCAGGTCATCCTGTAGTCTCTGTCTATCTTCATCCGTCTTGATTCTTCTCATAATTTTTGCATCATCAGCAAACATCGAGAGGAATGAGTCTATACCCTCTGGAAGATCGTTCACATATATTAGAAACAGGATGGGTCCAAGTACTGAGCCCTGTGGGACTCCGCTGGTGACATCTCGCCACTCTGATGTCTTCCCCCTCACCGTTACTCGCTGTTTCCTGTTGCTTAAGTACTCCCTTATCCACTGGAGCACCTTCCCTTTTACTCCTGCCTGTTGCTCCAACTTTTTTAACAGCCTTTTATGGGGTACTGTGTCGAAGGCTTTTTGGCAATCCAGGAAAATGCAGTCGGCCCACCCTTCTCTTTCCTGCCTAATTTTCGTTGCCTGGTCATAAAATTCTATTAACCCTGTGAGGCACGATTTACCATCTCTGAACCCATGTTGGTGGTGCGTTACAAAGTTATGAAGCCTGCGTTGTGAAGTTATGCGTTGTGAAGCCTGACTTGTGAAGCTTGACTTGTGAAGCCTGACTTGTGACGCCTGACTTGTGAAGCCCGACTTGTGAAGCCTGACTTGTGACGCCCGACTTGTGAAGCCTGACTTGTGAAGCTTGACTTGTGAAGCCTGACTTGTGAAGCCCGACTTGTGAAGCCTGACTTGTGAAGCCCGACTTGTGACGCCTGACTTGTGAAGCCTGACTTGTGAAGCCCGACTTGTGAAGCCTGACTTGTGAAGCCCGACTTGTGAAGCCTGACTTGTGAAGCCCGACTTGTGAAGCCCGACTTGTGAAGCCCGACTTGTGAAGCCAGACTTGTGAAGCCCGACTTGTGAAGCCTGACTTGTGAAGCCCGACTTGTGAAGCCTGACTTGTGAAGCCTGACTTGTGAAGCCCGACTTGTGAAGCCTGACTTGTGAAGCCTGACTTGTGAAGCCCGACTTGTGAAGCCCGACTTGTGAAGCCAGACTTGTGAAGCTTGACTTGTGAAGCCTGACTTGTGAAGCCCGACTTGTGAAGCCTGACTTGTGAAGCTTGACTTGTGAAGCCTGACTTGTGACGCCTGACTTGTGAAGCTTGACTTGTGACGCCTGACTTGTGAAAGCCAGACTTGTGAAGCCTGACTTGTGAAGCTTGACTTGTGAAGCCTGACTTGTGACACCTGACTTGTGAAGCCTGACTTGTGAAGCCTGACTTGTGACGCCCGACTTGTGAAGCCTGACTTGAGAAGCTTGACTTGTGAAGCCTGACTTGTGAAGCCCGACTTGTGAAGCCCGACTTGTGAAGCCTGACTTGTGAAGCCTGACTTGTGACGCCTGACTTGTGAAGCTTGACTTGTGACGCCTGACTTGTGAAAGCCAGACTTGTGAAGCCTGACTTGTGAAGCTTGACTTGTGAAGCCTGACTTGTGACGCCTGACTTGTGAAGCCCGACTTGTGAAGCCTGACTTGTGACGCCCGACTTGTGAAGCCTGACTTGTGAAGCTTGACTTGTGAAGCCTGACTTGTGAAGCCCGACTTGTGAAGCCTGACTTGTGAAGCCCGACTTGTGACGCCTGACTTGTGAAGCCTGACTTGTGAAGCCCGACTTGTGAAGCCTGACTTGTGAAGCCCGACTTGTGAAGCCTGACTTGTGAAGCCAGACTTGTGAAGCCCGACTTGTGAAGCCCGACTTGTGAAGCCTGACTTGTGAAGCCCGACTTGTGAAGCCTGACTTGTGAAGCCCGACTTGTGAAGCCTGACTTGTGAAGCCCGACTTGTGAAGCCTGACTTGTGAAGCCCGACTTGTGAAGCCAGACTTGTGAAGCTTGACTTGTGAAGCCTGACTTGTGAAGCCCGACTTGTGAAGCTTGACTTGTGAAGCCTGACTTGTGACGCCTGACTTGTGAAGCTTGACTTGTGACGCCTGACTTGTGAAAGCCAGACTTGTGAAGCCTGACTTGTGAAGCTTGACTTGTGAAGCCTGACTTGTGACACCTGACTTGTGAAGCCTGACTTGTGAAGCCTGACTTGTGACGCCCGACTTGTGAAGCCTGACTTGAGAAGCTTGACTTGTGAAGCCTGACTTGTGAAGCCCGACTTGTGAAGCCTGACTTGTGAAGCTTGACTTGTGAAGCCTGACTTGTGACGCCTGACTTGTGAAGCTTGACTTGTGACGCCTGACTTGTGAAAGCCAGACTTGTGAAGCCTGACTTGTGAAGCTTGACTTGTGAAGCCTGACTTGTGACGCCTGACTTGTGAAGCCCGACTTGTGAAGCCTGACTTGTGACGCCCGACTTGTGAAGCCTGACTTGTGAAGCTTGACTTGTGAAGCCTGACTTGTGAAGCCCGACTTGTGAAGCCTGACTTGTGAAGCCCGACTTGTGACGCCTGACTTGTGAAGCCTGACTTGTGAAGCCCGACTTGTGAAGCCTGACTTGTGAAGCCCGACTTGTGAAGCCTGACTTGTGAAGCCCGACTTGTGAAGCCCGACTTGTGAAGCCCGACATGTGAAGCCTGACTTGTGAAGCCCGACTTGTGAAGCCTGACTTGTGAAGCCCGACTTGTGAAGCCTGACTTGTGAAGCCCGACTTGTGAAGCCTGACTTGTGAAGCCCGACTTGTGAAGCCAGACTTATGAAGCCCGACTTGTGAAGCCCGACTTGTGAAGCCTGACTTGCGAAGCCTGACTTGTGAAGCCTGACTTGTGAAGCCTGACTTGTGAAGCCCGACTTGTGAAGCCAGACCTGTGAAGCCCGACTTGTGAAGCCTGACTTGTGAAGCCTGACTTGTGAAGCTAAGTGCAGGGGTGGTTGTGTCAACGTCTGGTCTGGCTTCAGTAGAAGGAAAAGAGGACTATCAGGTGAAAGCACCAAGCCATTACGACTATATAGCACTGAGAAGGGGTCAGGATAAGGATTTGGGATGGGACGGAGGGAAGGAATGGTGCCCATCCACTTGGACGGTCGGGGATTGAACGCCGACCTGCATGAAGGGAGACCGTTCAACCCAAGTAGTTAGACGGCTTCAGTAGAATCATCAGGAAATCCTTGTGTGTTCAGTAGAACTCCAGGTTGCAATCGTTCTACCATGTGGTGGCCTAGTGGTTAACGCGTGTGCCTGGGAACACCCAGCGCATGGGTTCGAACCCTCAGCACGGCTCCGACGGATTTTCTCACTGATACAGTCAAGCTAGTGAGATTACTCACTGTGAATACATTTAATTATAAATAAATGTAATTATAAATTATTAATTTGAATGTATAATAAGGATAATTAAGAAAAGTGAAAGTTTTACCCTGGGAAAAATACCTTGAGATAACATTAGCATTGTAAGTTAACAATGCACTGAAGGGCTTAATTAAAATGACTTGAAGTTTAACATGGTGAGATTAACCTTGTATATTAAACTTGGTCCGTGTAACATGGGTAAATTTAATAATGTGTAACTTCCAGAGCGTAAGTCTAACAATAGGGTCTTACATTTATGAAAGTGCTACGTTGGGTAAATTAACAGTGTAAATTAACATTGTAAGCGGTTAACAGTATACTGGCGGGTGGGGGTGTCCGGGGGAGACCCCAAACGGCAGACCACAACAGCCCGTTTGGTCTACAGTAATCAGTCTTTTAATAGTGACAATATGTCACAATCGAGTTGAGAATGGTCCAGGACGGCCCGAAACGTCGTTGTCCCTTCACTTTCTAGTGTGTGGTCTGGTCAACAGTCTGTAATAGTATGTATAATGACAGAGAGACTAAAAATATGGCCAATGTCCAATCATATTGTGCGTGTAATTCATTGCCATTTGCGGAGTATCATATGGACAACATGGACTGCTTGATTAACTGAGCTAACGATGGGGTACAGTTCCTGAACCCATTATAAGCCTCTGTAACCCATTCTGTCACCACCCAAGGGAGAAATATTGGGGTTCATTATAAATAAATGATATGATAAATATTAAGGAAAAAGTTATATGCTTCGTAAAACGTTTACATCACTAATGGTCAAACAATACATATTCCGTCAGTGGTTGTGTCACCCACAACATAGAAGAGAATACTTCTGCATATGGGTGATAGCTATACCCTGATTTACCTGAGGGGTCACTAACACACTCTAGTGGCCTCGAAGAGGACAGGAAGACGCCGGCTTGTCAAATGTTCCCACATTTGTACTGATGAATTTTTGCCAGCTGGATCTTATTTTTTATTTTTTGCAGTGTTGTCGCATGTTTGGGAGGGTTGGTTGATTCTCGCACTGGGTCATTTTTTTTAATAATTAATTAATATAAGCAAACGTTAAATTTGCTTAAAATAAGTTCAAATATAATCTACTTAACATACGTAAAAGTAAAATGATAAGTAAATAATAGGACGTAAATATAAACATAAGTGTAACGACAAAACTATATGATAATGTATAACCAGTAATTAACAAATAACGGTAATTAGACTTCGCTGGGAACTAGCCTAATAACAGTACAGAGTGCAGCAGGTGAAGTAACAATATGGTAGTTTAGCCACCATAGTCCACCTTAAATGATATAAGTTAACAGCCTTCAGCGGCCGGTGGACAAGCCCAGATACTGAGGAATGATAACAATACGGAGGCGGGCCAGGTGTAAGGCACCACAGGTGAGCAACATCCCAGGCTGCTAACACAAGGTACACACCTGGCCTGAGCACACACGAGAGTAGCAGCAGTAACAGTCACATGTGTGCTGGACACCTTTGGGACAGGACGCCAGCGGCTGTTGGAGTGCATGGGACAGTAAGCGAAGGTCAGAGTGAGTCTCCTGGGGGGTGAGTGGATGAAACTCCCGCCTCCTGGTGCTGTGGGGGATTCTCCCTGATGCGTCACGTTAGTGAGATTACTGGCTGTGTATTACGGTGTATTACTGGCTGTGTATTACGGTGCATTAATAGCTGTGTATTACGGTGTATTACTGGCTGTGTATTACGGTGTATTACTGGCTGTGTATTACGGTGTATTACTGGCGGTGTATTACAGTGCATTACTGGCTGTGTATTACAGTACATTATTGGCTGTGTATTACAGTACATTACTGGCTGTGTATTACGGTGTATTACTGGCTGTATATTACAGTACATTACTGGCTGTGTATTACAGTACATTACTGGCTGTGTATTACGGTGCATTACTGGCTGTGTATTACGGTGCATTACTGGCTGTGTATTACGGTGCATTACTGGCTGTGTATTACGGTGCATTACTGGCTGTGTATTACTGTACATTACTGGCTGTGTATTACGGTGCATTACTGGCTGTGTATTACGGTGCATTACTGGCTGTGTATTACTGTACATTACTGGCTGTGTATTACAGTGCATTATTCGTTGTGTATTACAGCTGCATTACTGGTTGTGTATTACGGTGCATTACTGGCTGTGTATTACGGTGCATTACCTGCTGTGTATTACAGTGCATTACTGGCTGTGTATTACGGTGCATTACCTGCTGTGTATTACAGTGCATTACTGGCTGTGTATCACGGTGTATTACTGGCTGTGTATTACAGTACATTACTCGCTTATTACAGTGCATTACTGATTGTGTAATACAGTACATTACTGGCTGTGTATCACGGTGTATTACTGGCTGTGTATTACGGTGCATTACCTGCTGTGTATTACAGTGCATTACTGACTGTGTATCACGGTGTATTACTGGCTGTGTATTACAGTACATTACTCGCTTATTACAGTGCATTACTGATTGTGTATTACAGTGCATTACTGGCTGTGTATTACGGTGCATTACTGATTCTGTATTACGGTGCATTATTGGTTGTGTATTACAGTGTATTACTGGCTGTGTATTACGGTGTGTTACTGGCTGTGTATTACGGTGCATTACTGGCTGTGTATTACAGTGTATTACTGGCTGTGTATTACTGTGTATTACTTGTTGTGTATTACGGTTCTTTACTTGTTGTGTATTACTGTACATAACTGGCTGTGTATTACGGTGCATTACGTGCTGTGTATTACTGTGCATTACTTGTTGTGTATTACGGTGCATTACTGGCTGTGTATTACGGTGCATTACTGGCTGTGTATTACGGTGCGTTACTGGCTGTGTATTACGGTGCATTACTGGCTGTGTATTACTGTACATTACTCGCTGTGTATTACGGTGCATTCCGTGCTGTGTATTACTGTGTATTACGGTGCATTCCGTGTTGTGCATTACGATGTATTATGGTGCATTACGTGCTGTGTGTTACGGTGCATTACACGTGTATTACAGTGCATTACGTGCTCTGTATTACGGTGCTTTACTGGCTGTGTATTACAGTGCATTACTCACTGTGTATTATAGTGTATTACTGACTGTGTATTACGGTGTGTTACTGGCTGTGTATTACGGTGCGTTACTGGCTGTGTATTACGGTGCGTTACTGGCTGTGTATTACAGTGCATTACTCTCTCACAACGGTAATGTTATCAAAAAGTACTATATTCTGAGTAAAACTTTAACTTACATTATTTTCCCTTGTTATATATTCATATATATATATTATTTATAATTGAATATAATACTAACTAAATTTAATAATTATTAAATTTACAAATAAACGTTTAGCGCCATAACCTGTGTGAATCATCGAGTAGAAAATTGGGGTGTAATTGGGTCGTGATGCCATTGTTCCTGTGACGTATGTCAACTATTTTTGCAAATGTAAGTGTTTGAAAAGCAATTTACTTGGCCAAAAAATTGTGGGATGACTTAGGTGTGAGGACGCTGGTGGGAGTGTTGGGTGTGTTGACTGAGGTGTGAGGACGCTGGTGGGAGTGTTGGGTGTGTTGACTGAGGTGTGAGGACGCTGGTGGGAGTGTTGGGTGTGTTGACTGAGGTGTGAGGACGATGGTGGGAGTGTTGAGTGTGTTGACTGAGGTGTGTGGACGCTGGTGGGAGTGTTGGGTGTGTTGACTGAGGTGTGAGGACGCTGGTGGGAGTGTTGGGTGGGTTGACTGAGGTGTGAGGACGATGGTGGGAGTGTTGGGCGGGTTGACTGAGGTGTGAGGACGCTGGTGGGAGTGTTGGGCGGGTTGACTGAGGTGTGAGGACGATGGTGGGAGTGTTGGGTGTGTTGACTGAGGTGTGAGGACGCTGGTGGGAGTGTTGGGTGGGTTGACTGAGGTGTGAGGACGCTGGTGGGAGTGTTGGGCGGGTTGACTGAGGTGTGAGGACGATGGTGGGAGTGTTGGGTGTGTTGACTGAGGTGTGAGGACGATGGTGGGAGTGTTGACTGAGGTGTGAGGACGCTGGTGGGAGTGTTGGGTGTGTTGACTGAGGTGTGAGGACGACGGTGGGAGTGTTGGGTGTGTTGACTGAGGTGTGAGGACGATGGTGGGAGTGTTGGGTGTGTTGACTGAGGTGTGAGGAAGATGGTGGGAGTGTTGGGTGTGTTGACTGAGGTGTGAGGACGATGGTGGGAGTGTTGGGTGTGTTGACCGAGGTGTGAGGACGCTGGTGGGAGTGTTGACTGAGGTGTGAGGACGATGGTGGGAGTGTTGGGTGTGTTGACTGAGGTGTGAGGATGATGGTGGGAGTGTTGGGTGTGTTAACTAAGGTGTGAGGACGCTGGTGGGAGTGTTGACTGAGGTGTGAGGACGATGGTGGGAGTGTTGGGTGTGTTGACTGAGGTGTGAGGCCGCTGGTGGGAGTGTTGACTGAGGTGTGAGGACGCTGGTGGGAGTGTTGACTGAGGTGTGAGGACGATGGTGGGAGTGTTGGGTGTGTTGACTGAGGTGTGAGGACGATGGTGGGAGTGTTGAGTGTGTTGACTGAGGTGTGTGGACGCTGGTGGGAGTGTTGGGTGTGTTGACTGAGGTGTGAGGACGCTGGTGGGAGTGTTGACTGAGGTGTGAGGACGCTGGTGAGAGTGTTGACTGAGGTGTGAGGACGATAGTGGGAGTGTTGGGTGTGTTGACTGAGGTGTGAGGACGCTGGTGGGAGTGTTGGGTGTGTTGATTGAGGTGTGTGGACGCTGGTGGGAGTGTTAAGTGTGTTGACTGAGGTGTGAGGACGCTGGTGGGAGTGTTGGGTGTGTTGACTGAGGTGTGAGGACGCTGGTGGGAGTGTTGGGTGTGTTGACTGAGGTGTGTGGACGATGGTGGGAGTGTTGGGTGTGTTAACTAAGGTGTGAGGACGCTCGTGGGAGTGTTGACTGAGGTGTGAGGACGATGGTGGGAGTGTTGGGTGTGTTGACTGAGGTGTGAGGACGCTGGTGGGAGTGTTGGGTGTGTTGATTGAGGTGTGTGGACGCTGGTGGGAGTGTTAAGTGTGTTGACTGAGGTGTGAGGACGCTGGTGGGAGTGTTGGGTGTGTTGACTGAGGTGTGAGGACGCTGGTGGGAGTGTTGGGTGTGTTGACTGAGGTGTGTGGACGATGGTGGGAGTGTTGGGTGTGTTAACTGAGGTGTGAGGACGCTGGTGGGAGTGTTGGGTGTGTTGACTGAGGTGTGAGGACGATGGTGGGAGTGTTGAGTGTGTTGACTGAGGTGTGAGGACGCTGGTGGGAGTGTTGGGTGTGTTGACTGAGGTGTGAGGACGCTGGTGGTAGTGTTGGGTGTGTTGACTGAGGTGTGAGGACGCTGGTGGGAGTGTTGGGTGTGTTGACTGAGGTGTGAGGACGATGGTGGGAGTGTTGGGTGTGTTGACTGAGGTGTGAGGACGATGGTGGGAGGGTTGGGTGTGTTGACTGAGGTGTGAGGACAATGATGGGAGTGTTGGGTGTGTTGACTGAGGTGTGAGGACGATGGTGGGAGTGTTGACTGAGGTGTGAGGACGCTGGTGGGAGTGTTGGGTGTGTTGACTGAGGTGTGAAGATGCTGGTGGGAGTGTTGGGTGTGTTGACTGAGGTGTGAGGACGATGGTGGGAGTGTTGACTGAGGTGTGAGGACGCTGGTGGGAGTGTTGGGTGTGTTGACTGAGGTGTGACGACGATGGTGGGAGTGTTGACTGAGGTGTGAGGACGCTGGTGGGAGTGTTGGGTGTGTTGACGGAGGTGTGAGGACGATGGTGGGTGTGTTGACTGAGGTGTGAGGACGATGGTAGGAGTGTTGGGTGTGTTGACTGAGGTGTGAGGACGATGGTGGGAGGGTTGGGTGTGTTGACTGAGGTGTGAGGACAATGATGGGAGTGTTGGGTGTGTTGACTGAGGTGTGAGGACGATGGTGGGAGTGTTGACTGAGGTGTGAGGACGCTGGTGGGAGTGTTGGGTGTGTTGACTGAGGTGTGAAGACGCTGGTGGGAGTGTTGGGTGTGTTGACTGAGGTGTGAGGACGATGGTGGGAGTGTTGACTGAGGTGTGAGGACGCTGGTGGGAGTGTTGGGTGTGTTGACTGAGGTGTGAGGACGATGGCGGGAGTGTTGACTGAGGTGTGAGGACGTTAGTGGGAGTGTTGGGTGTGTTCACTGAGGTGTGAGGACGTTAGTGGGAGTGTTGACTGAGGTGTGAGGACGATGGTGGGAGTGTTGACTGAGGTGTGAGGACGCTGGTGGGAGTGTTGGGTGTGTTGACTGAGGTGTGAGGACGATGGTGGGAGTGTTGACTGAGGTGTGAGGACGCTGGTGGGAGTGTTGGGTGTGTTCACTGAGGTGTGAGGACGTTAGTGGGAGTGTTGGGTGTGTTGACTGAGGTGTGAGGACGCTGGTGGGAGTGTTGGGTGTGTTCACTGAGGTGTGAGGACGTTAGTGGGAGTGTTGGGTGTGTTGACTGAGGTGTGAGGACGCTGGTGGGAGTGTTGGGTGTGTTGACTGAGGTGTGAGGACGATGGTGGGAGTGTTGGGTGTGTTGACTGAGGTGTGAGGACGATGGTGGGAGTGTTGGGTGTGTTGACTGAGGTGTGAGGACGCTAGTGGGAGTGTTGGGTGTGCTGACTGAGGTGTGAGGACGCTGGTGGGAGTGTTGGGTGTGTTGACTGAGGTGTGAGGACGCTGGTGGGAGTGTTGACTGAGCTGTGGGGACGATGGTGGGAGTGTTGGGTGTGTTGACTGACGTGTGAGGACGCTGGTGGGAGTGTTGGGTGTGTTGACTGAGGTGTGAGGACGCTGGTGGGAGTGTTGACTGACGTGTGAGGACGATGGTGGGAGTGTTGGGTGTGTTGACTGAGGTGTGTGGACGATGGTGGGAGTGTTGACTGAGGTGTGAGGACGATGGTGGAAGTGTTGAGTGTGTTGACTGAGGTGTGAGGACGATGGTGGGAGTGTTGGGTGTGTTGACTGAGGTGTGTGGACGATGGTGGGAGTGTTGACTGAGGTGTGAGGACGATGGTGGGAGTGTTGGGTGTGTTGACTGAGGTGTGAGGACGATGGTGGGAGTGTTGGGTGTGTTGACTGAGGTGTGAGGACGATGGTGGGTGTGTTGACTGAGGTGTGAGGACGATGGTGGAAGTGTTGACTGAGGTGTGAGGACGATGGTGGGAGTGTTGGGTGTGTTGACTGAGGTGTGAGGACGATGGTGGGAGTGTTGGGTGTGTTGACTGAGGTGTGAGGACGATGGTGGGAGTGTTGGGTGTGTTGACTGAGGTGTGAGGACGATGGTGGGAGTGTTGGGTGTGTTGACTGAGGTGTGAGGACGCTGGTGGGAGTGTTGGGTCTGTTGACTGAGGTGTGAGGACGATGGTGGGAGTGTTGGGTGTGTTGACTGAGGTGTGTGGACGATGGTGGTAGTGTTGAGTGTGTTGACTGAGGTGTGTGGACGATGGTGGGAGTGTTGAGTGTGTTGACTGAGGTGTGAGGACGCTGGTGGGAGTGTTGGGTGTGTTGACTGAGGTGTGAGGACGATGGTGGGAGTGTTGACTGAGGTGTGAGGACGCTGGTGGGTGTGTTGGGTGTGTTGACTGAGGTGTGAGGACGCTGGTGGGAGTATTGGGTGTGTTGACTGAGGTGTGAGGACGATGGTGGGAGTGTTTGGTGTGTTGACTGAGGTGTGAGGACGATGGTGGGAGTGTTGGGTGTGTTGACTGAGGTGTGAGGACGCTGGTGGGAGTGTTGGGTGTGTTGACTGAGGTGTGAGGACGATGGTGGGAGTGTTGGGTGTGTTGATTGAGGTGTGAGGACGATGGTGGGAGTGTTGGGTGTGTTGACTGAGGTGTGAGGACGATGGTGGGAGTGTTGGGTGTGTTGACTGAGGTGTGAGGACGCTGGTGGGAGTGTTGGGTGTGTTGACTGAGGTGTGAGGACGATGGTGGGAGTGTTGGGTGTGTTGACTGAGGTGTGTGGACGATGGTGGGAGTGTTGAGTGTGTTGACTGAGGTGTGTGGACGATGGTGGGAGTGTTGAGTGTGTTGACTGAGGTGTGAGGACGATAGTGGGAGTGTTGACTGAGGTGTGAGGACGCTGGTGGGAGTGTTGGGTGTGTTGACTGAGGTGTGAGGACGCTGGTGGGAGTATTGGGTGTGTTGACTGAGGTGTGAGGACGATGGTGGGAGTGTTTGGTGTGTTGACTGAGGTGTGAGGACGATGGTGGGAGTGTTGGGTGTGTTGACTGAGGTGTGAGGACGCTGGTGGGAGTGTTGAGTGTGTTGACTGAGGTGTGAGGACGCTGGTGGGAGTGTTGGGTGTGTTGACTGAGGTGTGTGGACGATGGTGGGAGTGTTGAGTGTGTTGACTGAGGTGCGTGGACGATGGTGGGAGTGTTGAGTGTGTTGACTGAGGTGTGAGGACGCTGGTGGGAGTGTTGGGTGTGTTGACTGAGGTGTGAGGACGATGGTGGGAGTGTTGACTGAGGTGTGAGGACGATGGTGGGAGTGTTGGGTGTGTTGACTGAGGTGTGAGGACGATGGTGGGAGTGTTGGGTGTGTTGACTGAGGTGTGAGGACGATGGTGGGAGTGTTGGGTGTGTTGACTGAGGTGTGAGGACGCTGGTGGGAGTGTTGGGTGTTTTGACTGAGGTGTGAGGACGATGGTGGGAGTGTTGGGTGTGTTGACTTAGGTGTGTGGACGATGGTGGGAGTGTTGAGTGTGTTGACTGAGGTGTGTGGACGATGGTGGGAGTGTTGAGTGTGTTGACTGAGGTGTGAGGACGCTGGTGGGAGTGTCGGGTGTGTTGACTGAGGTGTGAGGACGATGGTGGGAGTGTTGACTGAGGTGTGAGGACGCTGGTGGGAGTGTTGGGTGTGTTGACTGAGGTGTGAGGACGCTGGTGGGAGTATTGGGTGTGTTGACTGAGGTGTGAGGACGATGGTGGGAGTGTTTGGTGTGTTGACTGAGGTGTGAGGACGCTGGTGGGAGTGTTGGGTGTGTTGACTGAGGTGTGAGGACGCTAGTGGGAGTGTTGGGTGTGCTGACTGAGGTGTGAGGACGCTGGTGGGAGTGTTGGGTGTGTTGACTGAGGTGTGAGGACGCTGGTGGGAGTGTTGACTGAGGTGTGGGGACGCTGGTGGGAGTGTTGGGTGTGTTGACTGAGGTGTGTGGACGATGGTGGGAGTGTTGACTGAGGTGTGAGGACGATGGTGGGAGTGTTGAGTGTGTTGACTGAGGTGTGAGGACGATGGTGGGAGTGTTGGGTGTGTTGACTGAGGTGTGTGGACGATGGTGGGAGTGTTGACTGAGGTGTGAGGACGATGGTGGGAGTGTTGGGTGTGTTGACTGAGGTGTGAGGACGATGGTGGGAGTGTTGGGTGTGTTGACTGAGGTGTGAGGACGATGGTGGGTGTGTTGACTGAGGTGTTAGGACGATGGTGGGAGTGTTGACTGAGGTGTGAGGACGATGGTGGGAGTGTTGGGTGTGTTGACTGAGGTGTGAGGACGATGGTGGGAGTGTTGGGTGTGTTGACTGAGGTGTGAGGACGATGGTGGGAGTGTTGGGTGTGTTGACTGAGGTGTGAGGACGATGGTGGGAGTGTTGGGTGTGTTGACTGAGGTGTGAGGACGCTGGTGGGAGTGTTGACTGAGGTGTGAGAACGCTGGTGGGAGTGTTGAGTGTGTTGACTGAGGTGTGAGGACGATGGTGGGAGTGTTGGGTGTGTTGACTGAGGTGTGAGGACGCTGGTGGGAATGTTGGGTGTGTTGACTGAGGTGTGAGGACGATGGTGGGAGTGTTGGGTGTGTTGACTGAGGTGTGTGGACGATGGTGGGAGTGTAGAGTGTGTTGACTGAGGTGTGTGGACGATGGTGGGAGTGTTGGGTGTGTTGACTGAGGTGTGAGGACGATGGTGGGAGTGTTGAGTGTGTTGACTGAGGTGTGAGGACGCTGGTGGGAGTGTTTGGTGTGTTGACTGAGGTGTGAGGACGATGGTGGGAGTGTTGACTGAGGTGTGAGGACGATGGTGGGAGTGTTGGGTGCGTTGACTGAGGTGTGAGGACGATGGTGGGAGTGTTGAGTGTGTTGACTGAGGTGTGTGGACGATGGTGGGAGTGTTGAGTGTGTTGACTGAGGTGTGAGGACGCTGGTGGGAGTGTTGGGTGTGTTGACTGAGGTGTGAGGACGATGGTGGGAGTGTTGACTGAGGTGTGAGGACGATGGTGTGAGTGTTGGGTGTGTTGACTGAGGTGTGAGGACGATGGTGGGAGTGTTGGGTGTGTTGACTGAGGTGTGAGGACGATGGTGGGAGTGTTGAGTGTGTTGACTGAGGTGTGAGGACGATGGTGGGAGTGTTGAGTGTGTTGACTGAGGTGTGAGGACGCTGGTGGGAGTGTTGGGTGTGTTGACTGAGGTGTGAGGACGCTGGTGGGAGTGTTGGGTGTGTTGACTGAGGTGTGAGGACGCTGGTGGGAGTGTTGACTGAGGTGTCAGGACGCTGGTGGGAGTGATGACTGAGGTGTGAGGACGATGGTGGGAGTGTTGACTGAGGTGTGAGGACGATGGTGGGAGTGTTGGGTGTGTTGACTGAGGTGTGAGGACGCTGGTGGGTGTGTTGACTGAGGTGTGAGGACGATGGTGGGAGTGTTGGGTGTGTTGACTGAGGTGTGAGGACGCTGGTGGGAGTGTTGACTGAGGTGTGAGGACGCTGGTGGGAGTGTTGGGTGTGTTGACTGAGGTGTGAGGACGCTGGTGGGAGTGTTGACTGAGGTGTGAGGACGATGGTGGGAGTGTTGACTGAGGTGTGAGGACGATGGTGGGAGTGTTGGGTGTGTTGACTGAGGTGTGAGGACGCTGGTGTGTGTGTTGACTGAGGTGTGAGTGTAACACGGGTTCGGGTTTCCTCTCTCTTTACTTCCTTCTTTCTACTCCCTCTACCCGTATTCTTACTTATTATTTCTAAACCAAGGGACCCCAAAACTTTTAACAAAGCCAACTCCACGCCACGTGGTCCTAAGACGATTGACCGACTTAGGATTCTACACCCAGTATGACGTCACCTAAGCTCTGCACAAAACCCTAGAGTCACCTCTGCTGCCACCACCAGACCAGTAATACAAGAGCAATGATCGAGGTCTGGATCGATCACGCTAATTAATCAACCTAGGGGCTTGATCCCCACTATAAACGATGACCTTGAGTGTGGAATAAATTACACGGTAATGATAATTCCGATTCGATGTTAGAATCGGCGCACAATGCAACTCTGCCTCGTGTGGACCACGTGACCAGGACAAGTATACACATAAAACACATGGAAACAATAAAATGCAAATTAATAACAAATTTAATTTATTAAAAGAAAACTAAAACAAAATCTAAATATGTTCACTCCCTATTACTTTAACACTCCCTACTTGACCTGAGTGGCAAATGAGGAGACTATTTCTATAATTAACAATAGCAACTATACCTTGGGCGACCAGCTAGATGTCTTGGCTGGTCTAGGGGAGAGGTAAGATGGTGGACCTCTCCTAGCTGCTTCCGTGACCCAACCCGTTCTCGCAAATTTAATATGTCAATATTGACTTATTAAATATGTGCATAGGTGACATACTTAACATAATAGATACCCTTAAAAAGATTCATAGAAAACACCGACCTTACCTAACCTTGTTAGTATCTTAAGATAAGCATCTTATTGCTTCGTAATTACAATTATTACCTAACCTATAATAGGTATAGGTTAAGTAATAATTGTAATTACGAAGCAATAAGATGCTTATCTTAAGATACTAACAAGGTTAGGTAAGGTCGGTGTTTTCTATGAATCTTTTTAAGGGTATCTATTATGTTTAGTATATCACCTATGCACGTAGTTAATAAGTCAATATTGACTTTACGAATTTGCGAGAACGGGTTGCGTGACCACACTGATTTTTTTCCTTGTCTGGACTACCCCAGACAGAGTATTGTATTGTTCCGCATCGCTTACCCAGTTACTTTAGCAAGGTTAAGTTATAACAATTAAACTCTGTTGTACTTAATTGATCCAGACTGGTTGAATTATTTTACTGAATTAAATTACAAACATCTAACGGCAGAGCTGTTCCCGATCACAAAAATGGTTATTAAAACTTTGAGAAATATTAGACATGTCAACCCTGCTGACCTATGACCGCCGGTCACTCCGCCTTAAAAGTTAGATCCGATTCGTGACGTCACTGATGGTGACTTAAACTCAATAATTAGAATACTCTTGATATTGTATCCAGTACTATTATACAATACAATTTTAATGCAAAATGAATAAAGGCTAATTTTCTCTAATTTACTGAATACTATAGGATGGTTCATTATACGCAGTTATGAACAACGCGTCGGTTATTTCCACCGCGAATCCCCCTGGGGGTCAGGTCACCATGCGGCTCAGCTTCCCATTCTCTTTTGTCGATAAACCACTCTGGATAATTCTTACAACAGCCTAGTTTGTTACAACCCCCCCGCACAAGCACTTAGTAAACCTTGTTAATTTGTTAAAATTCACGAGGTTTAGTATCCAAACCCACAATTCAACTCATGCCACAAACAAAAGCTAACCTAACTAATAAAATTTGACAAATAATAGTCCAACATCATAATGAACATGTTCATATTTCATAAATTTCTCAGCTGTCAACTGACAGCAATCCTCCAATATCAGGAAACATACATCCTACCCTTACTGACATAGCTAAATAACATGTCCCTACTCTACCATCAAAAACTAGCTATTAAACTCTCTTGGCTCTTCACTAGCCAAGTCCATGTGTCCTCTAGAGCCGGCCACACCGTGCTCAAACAAACATTAAAGTTATATCATCAGACTGAACTTTCAGTCATCCGGGAGCGTACTACGGAACTATCAAGCTCACATCCGTGTACTAACCACTCCCCATCAATGTCAACCTTGACATGTTAAGGAACACACCTAATGTTTATTACATGTATCTAAAAATATAAAAAAAAATTCCTATACTATATCACAGGTTTCAGCTGACTTTTTAATTACCGTTGCCTGGCTTCCTGTATCAACAAAAGCTGTCAATCTCACACCTTCCACTTTCACCTCAAAAGTAGGCCTACCATCACTAGGAGACTGCTTTCATGCTCTCGTAATAGTGACTTTACAGTCCCTCTGTATGTGCCCACGCATCCCGCAGGAGTAACACCTCCGCGGATCTCTGTTGGTACCCCGCGCAGGGTGGCTCGAACTTGCAGCTGAGGGCTGCTTCCCGCCTGATGAACCCGCGCCACAGTTCCTCGGCTTGGCTCCCTCGCCTTTACTTAACGCCTCTACGTATGGCGACAACTGAGTGCCCGGCGTCTCCGTGCGCATCTGCCTGTCTAAGGCTGTGGCGGCCTGGGGTTGGGGTTGAGGTATGGTGTGGGTGGCCTCGGGTTGGGGTGTGGATTGAGGTTGGGGTTGAGGTATGGTGTGGGTGACCTCAGGCTGGGGTGTGGATGGAGGTTGGGGTTGAGGTATGGTGTGGGTGGCCTCGGGTTGGGGTGTGGATTGAGGTTGGGGTTGAGGTATGGTGTGGGTGACCTCAGGCTGGGGTGTGGATTGGGGTTGGGGTGGGTATGGGGTGGCCTGGGGCTGGAATGGGTATGGGTATGGGTATGGGGTGGCCTGGGGTTGGAATGGGTATGGGTATGGGGTGGCCTGGGGTTGGTATGGGTATGGGGTGGCCTGGGGTTGGTATGGGTATGGGGTGGCCTGGGGTTGGTATGGGTATGGGGTGGCCTGGGGTTGGAATGGGTATGGAGTGGCCTGGGGTTGGGGGAAGGGTTGGTATGGGAACTGAGGATGGGGTTGGTATGGGAATTGAGGATGGGGTTGGTGTTGTTGTAGTGACGGATGAGGTGTACCTAGGTGGTCCCCAGTGGTGTCGGAAGAGGTGCTGTCCTCTACACTTCCACTTCCACTCCCACTGGTCCCCACTGACTGGTCATTATCTGGGTTAAACATTTTCTGTGATTCCTGGTGTGCCACGTCTCTTCTAAACTACCCTTTAGTACACCCTCGACCCGGACTCACTACAACCGTGATCTTACACAAAAAAAAAATCACAACTCTATTCTAAGAGAAAACTACTAGATTCCCAAAATAGGAAATACAACGATTTATCGAGAGAATCGCTGAAGTGAATCCAATGAATGAGTGTCTGCCCCGCACTCGTGTCTGACCGTGAAATATCCCGCAGGTCTATTGCTGAAACCTAAGTCCTTTACGTTAAAAAAAATTAAAGAATCTAATTTATATAAAACAATTTAAATGATAACGCAACTAACGCGTAGCACTCGTGATGGATTAATAAAGAATATTTACTGTACTTGAATACTAAACGCGCTTGAAGTGAGCAGCGTGGCCACTGATGACTGATGGAGCGGGACCAGCTGCGCTGAAAAAAAACTAAGTCCCGCGCTTTTTCGCTTAAACGCTGAAAAATCAAAATTTTTGTTCTGAAGGAAAAATAACTAGTTTTACGTTAATAAACCGCTCTAGCGATTAATATAGACACCCAGGACCTATAAATGCTTACTAAAAATTGAATTTTTATCAAAAACTGCGTTTTTACTCAATTGCTGGACTCTGCCAATTTTTCTGACTTTTCTGAGGGAAAAAAAAAAATTCTATCACCCCAAATATCACAAAAACTCCTTTAATTCACAAAAATTTGGGTTTCTCGTTCCCAGATATAAATACGTTATTATTTACTACTGACGTTGTATGCAGAACAATACTGACACTTCGGGCGGTTTCAACACTCACTAATTCGATTTTTCGTCAAAATCCGAGATTTTCACCTCAAATGGACTCTGACAAAATTACGACACGATTTTCTCGAAAAAATAACTAAATTCGGCAAAAATGTAATTATCACTGTTTAATGCTTACGGACAGAATTACGTCCCTTGCGCGCACTAGAGAGTAATACTGACCCCAGAATATACACGAAACATGAAAATTAGAATTTCCGCCAAAAAGTCAGATTCTAGCCCAAGCTGGACTTAGAAAATTTTCCACCTACGTTTCTACTGAAAACAGAGTTCTAAGTCTAAAACACAATTCTACCGTCTTACTGGTAAAAACTAGAAAATATCATCCGCATCGACTGGAGAATCCTAATGACGCCCAGAACATACACGTGACCCACGAATACAAATTAATTACAGTTAACGAGTTTCCGACATTGACTTAGCCGAAAACTTATCCCAAAATACTTAGAAATATTCCGCGGACAAATAACATTTACACGCAACTTACTATCCCTTAAACTCCTTCACTTATCTATCGTGACCGACATATAGCCCTAAGTCCAGAGGATTAACAACGCCTCTGACTTAGACTAATAGAACAGGGAATAACAAAACTTAACGTACGCACTTAGCCTAATATGCAAGAAAACGCTAAACACTTGGGAAAAATTTTAACCGGGGATAGAATGTAAGGGAAAAAAAATTAATCTCTAGAACAACGAAAATAATTGGAAAATTACTTTATAAATTGAAGTGTACTTAATTAAAAAATGCACTCG